>NC_139984.1:16010185-16207685 GCF_963993115.1 Abramis brama | reverse complement strand
GTATTTAACTATAATGACAGGTTTTCTCAGAAGCTTCTCAGGAACATTTATTTCGGAAAGCCGACTACATCTGACTGTGACATAAATGTCATTGTTTCACATCAAGTGGTATTTCAGAAGCATATTTCAGAGTAAAGATAAATCAAAATGGAAGTAAAGGAGATAAACAGAGGGTAATATTTAGGCTACTCTTTTCTGTAGAATTTAAATCAGGCAATTTTTTTTAGGGAGGAAAGCTTTTGCTTCTCAGTCTTACATGATAAGGTAAAGCAATAAGCTTATACGTGACATTGTGGTTCTATTCTTTAGGTCTGTTCGCTCCTTTGTTTTGTTTAACTGTCAGCACTTTTTTAAAACATGCTTCTGTTGCAATTGATTACAGTGGGTATGGAAGTGGAACTGATATACTTCCCTATTTCAAGTGTTTACTTTCAGTAGAGAGCAGTAGCCTGGCATTTAATGAGACATGATGTTTGTAATGGGAGAGGATTGACGGTTGAGGTTCATGGCCCAGGGGACTGTGTCTTTGTGTCTCAGCGTTCTCTGTTTTCCTCTGTCATGGCTAACAGTTAAACCGAGCATTGAACAATGGATGCATACGGCATTTGGCCTCTCAGAGCCCTGAGTGGGAGTGAGTAATGGGGGTTTAAAGATCAGGCTTCTGCTTTTTTACAAAACAGCTTTCTTATCCTCTGCGTCTCTTCGTTAATTAGGTCTCGACTCATCTAGTCTGCACACACCTCATCTTCAATGAGCAGCAGTGTAATATTTTCTTTGGTGCAATATAGTCCCCTACAATGCCTGTTTATCGTTGTTAATAATACAATAATTCTTTGTCTAATAATAATAATTATATATATATATATACACAGTAGTCAACATTTGAAGTGGATCAAAACCTTTCATCAAAGTTATACATGAATTTTTAACAATACCCATTCTTTTCTTGGGACAACTTTTGATGAACTTTTTTGATCCACTTCAAATGCTGACTACTGTATATATATAGCTATGCATAAATCATCATATAAATCATTTAAAATATTAACTTAAATTATAATTAAATTACAATTACAGTCAGGAAATTAAATTTAATTAAGCTATTGCATTTCTCTTCACAATTGCATCTCAATAGCACCTAAAGATGACAAAAAGTGAAAGGCTACTTTGTAAGTTAATTAAATCACTTTGAATTCACCTTCTGCTACTTTGGTTTATCAGTCGCTTCATTGTATACGCAGACGAGAACAAACACAGTACTGTAGTGAATCTGTGCCAGTTAATGAATTAACACCATCCCCCAATAACAGCCCTGTCTGGTGCTGGCTGGGCCCATAGACTGTAAAAACATGGCTGGGTCTCAACCATTTTTTTACAGTCTCACCACATGATGTAGTCTAACACAACTGCTTTATTTAGATAAAATGACAAATGAAGGTTCCTCCACTAATTAACAACTATTTCTGTAGTTGTAAACCATCCATCATACTGTATACGTTTGCATTACTGAGCAGCAAAAAAAAAAAGAAAAAAAAAAAGACTAGGCCAGAATTTAAATAAACACTTTTAGATTTATAGGGTCAGACTTTATGTATTTAGCTTGTAAAGCCTCCTTTCCTTACAATAAAGTGTTTATTAGCATTGCTGACACATATTACAACATCAACCACAAATCACTTTGGAAAAAGGTTAAATTTATAAGTTAAGTTACCTGATTCAGGCCTCGACAGAATTGAAGTATTAATGTCAGCAAAGTATATGCCAGAATAAAACCAAGTTATTCGAGGTATATAATATTGTTTTTTACCCTGATTTATTATCAGTTACTGTGAGTTTTGAATCGAGGCCAACAATTACGTAATAAGTAACACATTCATTGAAGGGCGGTTACCTTGGAAACTATCCTGCGTTTTCCAAACTGGGAAGCGACCAATGGCGGGATTTGGCTCATACTATTATTTGCAGGATTGGGGGTGTTAACACTGTGTGCAGACATCCTGACCCGCTTTCTTGTCCTGCTTTTTTAAAATTTATTTTATATTGTTAGAACATGTTTAGTAAAAATAAACATATATTTGTGTTGTAAATTAAAGCACATGTTACCGCTGACGTTCTATTTTCCAACGACAATGACATTGCACCCTCATATTTTATGGTTTGATAATGGTATATTCCCCGCAGAAATTCAATTCGCTATCAGTGTTCACTGTTCATGAAAATGTAGGTACTCTCACTTTTTGTCTCAAAGACATTTCAGCTATTAACTAAATTCATACGCTACAATCCAGTTTGCATTTCACCTGTTTGATGTCTACTTTGGAAACGCTGCAGTGTCGCTTCTGAGGTGAGTGATACATAAATAAATGTATGAATTATACACAAGAAGACTGACAATTTATGCTGGTCAAATGATCATTGCGTATGGAATATTCGAAATAAAAAATGAAGCAAACTAATGCTGAAAAGACATTCTAACTGTTTAATCTTTAGGTTTAGTGGATTTTTCACATAATGCTGGCAAAGTATTAAACTCACAGTTTGTTGTTTAAAATTATTATTGAGCACATTCAGTTTAAGCAAATGTTATTACTAATTCTTATATCAGTGAATGGTATCAGGATATTTGTTCGTTTGAATCGGTTCACAAATGGTCTGATGATTCGTTCAATGATTCGTGCAAAGTCTTTTTCAGCGAAGTGATTTAAGTTCATTTTAATATTGTTTAATGTAAAGACAGAGAATATCTGTGTTCTTGCCGACTATGAACTGAGATATATTAGTACAATTTATGTGAACGTTATGCCACTCCGTGATCCCAGGGACCGCGTGATGACGTAAATAAAAGAATCCCTGAATCTTTTGCTTTAAAATGAACTGTTCGAAGGAACCGATTCGCGGCCCTTTATTGCAGGATGTGAGTGTTGCAGCCCAACTAGGCTTTGAAAATGAATGTGTAGTCTTGTTAAAAGTGGAGCCCAAGGGCGAGTCCCGTGGTGAAGGTTTACCACAAACATTCTCCGATAGTGATTTAACCTTGACTGTAGCACTGCTCATTGAAGAAACAAAATAGCTGCACAGAAGTAGAAGAGGCAGGTGCTTCCTATCTGTTTCACGTTAGTGTTTCTTTTGCACTATTTTTGTATTTAAATGACGGCTGTGGGTGGATAGAGCATATTTTGTTAATAAGGAAACTTGACTACTAGATTGTGATAGGCCTTGTTTGGATAAATGTGCTTGTGCGTCTGCGTGTTTTAGTCACCAAGCCAAGTGAAAACATGATATAAGTTCATTTAAGAAGACAGATTGGCATTGTTTTGTTTTAATGTACACATACTTTTTATAATGTTCTGACCTGATTCCACTGCAAAGGAAATTGAAAGGGGATTAGTTTAGGCTTGGAGTATGTTTTGTTATTCCCTGTTAGTTGATAGCCTGGGCGTTATCATTTCGTGTCTGTCTAAATACTGAATTGCATCATGTTGACCTTTTTGTACACGATAAGTCTTAAAGCATATTTAAAAAAAAAACGTGAACAGCTATTCATGTCTGTGTATTATTGCACTAGTGCCTCTTTTTGCTCCTCTTTGTGGTATTATTACTAAAATGTTAAATTTAGATGTTTTTCTTCATTAGAAAGACGTAATTTCTGTCATCAGCACAGTCCGCAATTTTTTGTTTGTGCATAGTTCATGTGCAAGTGATTTGAGTGCTCACTAGGCAGTGAGCATGCAGTGAATGCATACATTTTTGAAGGGCATGTGCGCTAGAAGCAGCGGAATGCGGAAGTAAATCCAGGCCTAAGAAGTATTTGGATGGAGAAAAGACCCTCAGCACCCCATATGTGGCAAAAGATTGTCCACTCTTCAGTTGAGTTTTAGTGCTGGTGTGACGTCAGTTCGGAAATCATCCTTCATAGTGTTGGGAAATATGTGATCTGTCTGGATGTCATAACGCAGTCTTCATGGATGACTTCATGGTCTTCTCTATCTCTTCTGGTTGTGCTTTGTGAATTTCCAGGATGACTGCTGCTCCGTGCCGCAAGTCAAATTCCAATTTAGGAATTTAGTCAGCGGTGAGTGGAGGTCTATCAGCAGAGATAGAGAGGGGGCAGTTACTGTTACTGTTAAGTAAAGGTTAGTATGCATAGTCTGTGTATTCTCTGTCTCATCCGGACCAAAGTCAGTTTATCTCAAACCATACACACACACACACAACCTCAACCACAGACTAGCCACTAGGTCCTACTCTAGTTAGTTTGCAAACCATGTGAAGAACCACAGTCTCTCTCTCAGTGATTGTTGACAGTCTGACTGCCTCAAGGCTCCAGTGAATATAAAATGATCATATGCTCAGCAGAGTTCAGAGGATTAGAGAGAGTATCTGAGACATTTTGGGTCCTCAGAGTGATCTCATAAAATTTCCTAAAACCATAAAATGTTTATGATAGTTTGAAAGAAGCGTAAAGCGTAGCATTAGTTCTGGCAGGTCACGTTTGTCAAGCTCGCATCAGCTGACTCTCAGCTGATCCACGTTTACCTATAGGAATACGACGCCTATCACTGTATACATATATAAGCTCCTTCAGTATTATCAGCAGCTATCACGTTTCTCAGCAGCTCGTTACCCTCCTCCATCCCCAGCTCCTCCTGTCGTCCAGTCAGAATTTGGCATTCTGATTCCCCCTGAATCAGACTAAAATTCTCTAATCATGTTGTACATTAAAATGAATGAATGATATCTGCAATACATTCATGTTGGTTCTGTTCTGTTTACCCTAAAGGGGGTTATTGCTGCTCTCCCTGCTCTTATCCATGCTGGGCTGCCCAGAACAGAACCATACCGCCAATCCAAACTGTGTGCTAACTGTCAGTCGTATTTGACGATAGTGGTCCTGACAGAATTGAATCTTGGTGATTTCTTTTGGAAAAGTGTTTAAATTAGTGAATATGTTGAATAGGTGTCACTCAGTTTCTTAATAGTTGATGTGTTGTTAACATCATAAACACACAATAGCCACAGCAGAATATGATGCTGACTGTGACGCTGTTCCTTTTGAACCACATAATGTTTTATTTGAAAGGCTAGAATTTTTTTGCCATTCACAATTACACAATTTTTGTATAATACTGCCAAATATAGTGTTGAAATTACCATTTTAATTCTTAACTCATTTTATGGGCTTTCCATAGAATATAGACATCTTGAACCAATGTCCCTATTTGTTTCCCTCTCCAATAAGCAAAACATGCTTTTTGAAACTTATAGTCTGACTGATTAGGTTTAAAACTTATTGTCTGGCCATAATAAGCTGATGCTTTTCTCTCAGAATCTTTTTGACCACAACCCCTATAAGTTTATTATGGACTTCAGAAATGGTTGCTAATCAACAAATATTTGTAGCCTATATTTTATATTTTAACTGCTAGTGTAAACCTAAATAGTGTCTATTGTTGACTTTTATAATTAAGTGCTTCAAACTGCAAATCAGTTTTGATAAAGAGCTAAATTAATAAATGTAAATATTTTATTTTATTCAGAGAAAAACATCCTGACAGACACACAGTATGAGCATTGCCATTGAAATTACAGAAATATACAATTCTGGCATGCTCCACAAATATGATCAACCATGCCAACAGTTAACAAAAAGTCTGTTATTTTTATCTCTGGATGATGCTTTTGACCCATAAGAAGTTTGCCACATCAACTGCCCACATGCATTTACTAAATACAGCTTCCTCAAGTTTGGACTTCAGAACGTGACCAAGCTTTTCCCTTTTCTTCACACACTCTTCTAAATCTCCAGTTTTTTTTTTTTTCTCTGAGGAATGTGAGTTGGCTCTTTCCAGCCTCTCCTTAGAAAACTGCCCTCCCAAGATAAACAGCGCTAGTCCAGCCAGCCCTCCGCCCTTCCCAGAGGACTGTGTTTTCCCTCCAGCACGTGAGAGAGTGGATCTCCTCCTCTGTATGGCACTGTGACTGAAAGTTCACTAACCCTATGGTAAATCTATGGTATTGACTTGGTTGGCGTCTATAACAAACAGTTCAACCTTTTTTCAGTGAGCGAAGCAGGTGCTATTTCAGACAATCCTTTCAATGCCGCCCACTTATAACCAGGCCTACACAGAATTCAGCAGAAAGCTCTCCATATTTCTGCATAATTGGGAATTCTATAGTTTCCATTCTGCAGAATTTCATGCAAAAAATGGCTCAGATTCTGTCAGGACCTGCTTTTAATGCCGCTTTTTGCCGCTTTTGTCTCTATTCTAGCCTTTGATAAATGTAACCCACATGCAAATTTGAACCACTTATTCAAATGCAGATAAGTATGTAAACAGTTTGTTATGTTAGGTGACCTCACCTCACTTTGGTTTTATTGAGTCATTTTCATCTCTGTTTGATTAATCAGTTGATCAGGCATGTTTATGTGCACATGTGCGTGTTCACAGAGGGGTGTGTGTGTGTGTGTGTTTGTGACGATTTAGTGGTGTGAAAGCCCGTTTGGACATGTCTGTGTGCAATATGAGTTGTAAAAGGAGATGTTCGTATTTGACCCTTTGAGTGTGTGTGTGTATGTGTGTGTGTCGCTCTGAGCCTACAGCGTGGTCTGTTATCTTCAGAATGAGAGATGGGCAGGAGTAGTAATCCTGCACTGCCTCATAATCCTCTCTTTCAAAGACACTGGCATTCTTCAGCAGCTCAGACGAGCACCCAAACAGATCAGTGCTGACAGCCAATGTGGCACACAGGGCAGCCAGGCTCTTAAACATTAGCGTTGATCCTGCAGCATAAGCAGCATTAATGTAAACACTTCAGGAACTTGGGCAGGGGATGAAGTTACGACGTAAAGGTCAAAGATCAGAGGTCTTCATATCTGCATGGAGTTTGAAGATATATATAGAAGTAGAAGTACATATTTTTAAATTACATAATAAATAAATTTGACTAAGAAATCGAATTGGAGTGTTAATTAAAACACAGTCCGCTGTGTTTTAGTGCATTTGGGTTTTTTAATCAATTTATTTTAATTTAGTCTAGTTTTATGTATTTTGCATTGATGATAACAGAGACTGAAACTAGGACTGCAGAATCAGATATACAAACTGTAAACAAAACAGCGTGAGCGTTTGCTTCAATCATGTTGATCACTTTTTTCATTCCGAAGCTCATTTTCGGCCTACATCATAAAAATTGTCCATTTATTTATACGTAAATTCTGCCCTACGTTCCTTTTCAAGAAAATGCTCTGTGACCCTGTCGTACCAACTAGGCGTCTTTCCAGTGACTTGACCAGTGTCCTCTCAATGGCCAGCAGAGTTAGGTATAATTGTATAAAAGTAATAATATAATAAAGGTATAAATAATAATATAATAAAGTATAATACTACTAATAATAATAATAATATATATTTTTAATTCTTTTTTAATTATTACTAATAATAATATAAAAAATGTAATAAGTAATAATATAATAAATGTATAATTGTGTGAAATGTATTATGAAAATTGGCTAGCAATTTCGACAAGCAAATACCGAGAAATAGGTTGCAGCAGTTTGTCTTTGGACCACGCTTGCAAAATCTGCGATGGGACTGAGCTCGAATAGCTTCAGTGTCAGCGACTTTTTATTGTATGAAATCGCTGTCAATCAAAAGGAGATGCAGCCTTTCGACAGACCCTCCAATCATCACGCAGAAGCCCGGAGTCCAGGCCAGCCCACTCCTCCATTCACCCCAGAGACGCTGAGCGTCCGTGGGCGGGACATAATCACAGCATTTATCCAATGACCGTCTAGTTTCGAAGCACTGAAAAAAACTGTTCAGAGCAGCCCCATTGAAGTCAATGGACGCTGGGCTTCAACAGGGAAATGCACTGTGACGCTATGGGAATGTATGAGAAGGAAATCGAGTCAGCCGACCTGCTATATAGCTGATTCTGAACGAACTCGTCTTTGAGATTAACGTTTTCTAACGCATTTTTAGTCAATAAAATTTTAACACAATAGTACATATTTGACCATTAATTTTTTGACATTATAGGGGAAGCCGAGCTTCCCTTGCAGTCTTAAAGAAATCCCCACTGAGATATATATATATATATATATATATATATATATATATATATGAAGAGTTCAGATGCAAAAGCCTCTAAGTGCCATCTGAAAATTTCTTCTAGAATGGTCATTTTTATCAAGCTTGTATATTAAAGTTCAGTAATTTCACTTAAATGGCAATGCAAATTACCTGTTAAAACAGCTGTTTTGTATGTGACTATACAGTAAAGTGTAATTTATTCCTGTGATCAAAGCTGAATTTTCAGCATCATTACTCCAGTCTTCAGTGTCACATGATCCTTCAGAAATCATTCTAATATGATGATTTGATGATCAAGAAACATTTATGATTATCAGTGTTGAAAACTGTTTTTTACATTTTTATTTCATGATGCTATGATGAATAGAAAGTTCAAAAGAACTGCATTTATCTGAAATGGAAAGCTTTTGTAACATTAAACACTACCCTTCAAAAGTTTGGGGTCATGAAGGATTTTAATTTTATTTTTGGGGGAAATAAATAAAATAAATCAATACTTTTATTCATCAAGGATGAGTTAAACTGATCAAAAGTTACAGTAAAGACTTATTCTATTTTAAATAAATGCTGTTCTTTTGAACTTTCTATTATCAAAGAATTTTTTTTAAAAATTGTACACAGCTGTTTTCAACATTGAAAATAATAATGAATGTTTTTTGAGCATAAAATCATCATATTAGAGTGATGATGCTGAAAATTCAGCTTTCATCTGAGGAATAACTTACATTTTAAAATATATTAAAATAGAAAAGTCATTTTAAATTGTTATAGTATTTCACAATAATACTGTTTTTTTATTGTTTTTTATCAAATAAATGCAGCCTTGGTAAAAACATAAAAAATCTTACCGATCTAAAACTTTTGACCAGTAGTGTATGTATATACATATATATATATATATATATATATATATATATATATATATATATATATATATATATATATATATATATGTATGTATATATGTATGTATGTATATATGTATATATGTATGTATGTATATATGTATGTATGTATATATGTATATATGTATATATGTATATATGTATATATGTATATATGTATGTATGTATGTATGTATATATGTATATATGTATATATGTATATATGTATATATGTATATATGTATATATGTATATATGTATATATGTATATATGTATATATGTATATATGTATATATGTATATATATATATATACTGTATATTTCAATTAAAATGTATTATAAATTATATAATATATGTAGTAATGGCAGGGCAAGTGTTGTAACAAAAATCCTTGTTGCTTATCATTGTCTTTATCACACTATCACTGTTTTCAGTGAATCATTGTTTATAGACAGTAAAATGTTGCAACACCTTGAGTTTAGCCTGCTTTATTTTCACAAGCCAGGGGTGCACATCTGTGTCACAAATGTGACATGCAACTCAATGTGCAGATACGCTTCAGGTACCTGTATAGACGGTGTTTTCACACATCGTCAGATTTTATCTGTTAAATTATGCACAACAGTTAATCGTCATTCTGTCATTAACACCCCTATATTTCAGACTTTTGGTAGCATCTGCTCGATTCACTTCCTTCAAAACAGACAGAGCGCCAGCCATTCCCATAGAGATCTGTTACCATAGCCACAGGCACACATTCTGTGGGTATTGTGTTTACGGTGGGACTCAGGTATGCCCCCATGGCATGAGAGTGTTGGTTTCAAAGGCAGCCAAATGGAGAGGATTTGGGGTAAGAATCCACACCTGGACTTGACTGAATGAATAGACCCAGAGAGGAGGAGCTATTATGGTCAGACTTGTTTATTTGTTGTGCATCTGGATGGCAGATGTTATCTGTTTTCAGGAGAACTTTCACCTTCCCACAATGGTGGTCTGCCAAACCAAACTTCATTCAACCACTCCTTAAATAATCCGGTTAATCATACTTAAATGGAGAGGTGGAGTCTCCAAAGTGAGTTTGAGGTGTCCGACACTGGCGTGTAAGTGAAAAAGAAATGTTGTTTCACAACTTTCATTCTTTTCTTTCCTTCTGAGTTGGATACAGTCCACTCCCTGCTCTTACGGGATTTTACGGGATGAACTTGTTTTGTTGAGGGCGATGCTCAACCCAGACTCATATTCTGAGAGCCGAGAAACCACAATTTATTCTTAGCCGTCTGCTTCCAAGAACAGAAACGGACATACCAGATGATTCTCTCCAGTCTTTCTCAGGTAATTCCTTTGAGATCTTCCTGAAATTATCCAACCGAATGATGGGATATCCTTATGGCCACCACTGCTTGTCTTTCTTTTTTCTGGAGCACTTTGTTTACTTTGATGAAGCCGACAGACACTCTTATATCATTTCCTCTCGTAGTCTAGGTGGAATGCTGGAAAAGATTATTAAGAAGTGTTTTGGGAAATGACTGCCACAAATATCCTGGAGGTGAACTCCAATGGGAAACCACTTGAGTTGAGACCAAGAATAGGCAAAGAATTTGTGGTGGAAATATGGTGGAAGCATGCACTGAGGTGTATGAATGAATGAATTTGGCCATGTGTCCGTAGGGAAGTGTCGTGCTTCCTGCTTGTATTTCTCCAGCCCTGCTCTGTCTGAAAGAGTTGGCTGGGAGGAGCTATCTAGGAAAGAGGGAGGAGGAGAAGTATTTGAGTTGCCATCTCAGTCGCGCTCACACACGCAGACTCACACACACATTCACTGGAGCGCTGCTGACTCTGCTGAGCTCCGTTCTTCAAAAGGGTCTACAGCTTGAGAGCTTCGCCCTGCTTTCGGAAAACACTTGTCCTGGTAAGTTAAGCAACCCGTAACAGAGATGGTACAGTAATCTATTTACTACTGGACTTGTCAAATTCTTTCTGAAGTTAGTTTGTGTTGACTATGTGAGATATCTGTTGAACTCTGGCTTTGTGTTAGTTATTTTTTTTATATCTTTGTCTTCTTAAGATTTTATTATCATCAACTGTATTGGCAATAACAGTGAAACTCGTGTATAAGACTTGTCCTCTCATTTCATCATTATTTATGAAGGATGTGAGTCTCTAATGAGTCTTATTTGAGCGTGCTGGGACTGGACTGATTACCTAGTACCTAATGGTTGTTTATATGGGATCTGTAAGAATCGTGTGAGAGTATGGGTGAGTTCAGGTTTTAGGCAAATAAAATACAGATAAACTCCAGGTATTTTCCCATCTCATTAGGGCTTTTATTAAAACAGTGAATGATTGTCGCTTTGAGCTCAGTTGTTAGATTGAGTTGGTTTTTGTGACTGCTAAATGTTGTTTTGTGACATTGTTAGGATGGAATACACCAAAATGTATTAATTTATAAAGCTGATCATTATTTTCATGTCATGGCTGTTTAATATATTGGATGATATTAAAAATATATAAATAAAAAAATTAAATGCATTTTAAATAATACAAGTGAATGTAGGAATCATAACATTATAACTGTATAAAATGTTTTAACATTATTATCAATAAAAATATTTTCAGGTTATGGCCAATAACCATTAAATGGCAGATATTAAAAGTCTAAACTACTTTGTTAAAATAAAACACTAAAAATGATTTGTTTTAAATGCTGCAAGTGAATTTAGGCATCACAGCATTTTTATGTACAGTATAAAAAATGGATATTCGTTGTGAGATTTGCTAAAGATTACATTTAACAATGTTATTAAATTATAACTGATTTTAAAGATTCACTTTAAGTGAGCTTTAGATGACAGCAAAAGCTGTCTAAATGTAAAAATAGAGGAAAGGAGAATGCTAAATTAAAAATTCAACATTGAACAAAAACGTGATCTGATATATTGTGCATCCCTAAGATGGATGGTGTCAAAACAATAGTGACTGTGAGATGAGGAACTGAGTGTGTGTAACAACAACTTTGAGCTATTTTTCATATTGTCAGCATATTCATGGAGGAAAAGATCTCTATCTATCTATCTCCCTCTCTGAGATCCATTAACATTCCTGGCTTGGTTATTGGTCAAACTGGGTTAATAGGTGACCTCTGCTTATGTATGTTTAGAGGCTGTGTTTGTGTTGTGCGCTAGTTTTTGTAAATGTATAGTTACTAGTTGTTTGTTGTTCTTTTGTTTTAGTGTGTGTGTGTGTGTGTGTGTGTGTGTGTGTGACTGTGGGAAAGCGGAATTGGTAGCTGCGGTGGAAGAAGGTAAAAACAACACTCTGGGCTGAGGCTTAAACCATCTCATCTTTGTGATTACACACTGTGTCCACACGTATATGCTTTTGTGTGTCTGTTTCTCTGTTAGCAGACACCTAGGCTGTAATTCTGTGCAGATGTGAGTGTGTATGTTTAGTGAGTGGCATATCTCTGCATTACTTTGTCAGGCCTGAGGCAGGCCTCAGGGTCAGGGTCCATTTAAAGGACCTGGGGGTCATGGATTCCTGAGATGAATCTGACATGGACAAGGTTGCCATGGTTGTAATTAGGCGATGATCAGGCCATTTTGCTTGAGTGGTATGACAGCAAGTTGCATCTCTCTTTTCACCCCTGACAGTGCTGTGAGGATGTTGCCAAGGCAATTGAACAGTACTGGAATAAGAGTTTAAAGTGTCCTCTGATGCCACAGTGTCCTTCCTTAAATGCGCAGCTGGTACTGCAGAGCTTCATCCGGGGGAAACGGTAAATCACTAATAATCATGTAAGTGACAGATCACCCAGGCCTCTGGGGTCAGATACATCTGTGCTGCCTGCGTTTAACCCTAATCTGAAAACTCCAGAGATCTGATTTGATCTAATCTGGTTTTCTTTGATTTGAAGTTTTAAAGTGATGGACGAAGGGAAATGTGGAAAATTTATGGTAACAGTGAGGCTGGCCCATGACGGACAGATGGACTTTTTGCTCTCATCTGATTATCTTATTATAGTCAACATGAGAGATGAAGGAATAGACCGATCACATTTTCTGCTTGTTTCCTTTCTAACACGCCTCTGTGACACATAACCATTATTATGTTATCCTACTTTTGTACGTTTTTCTACTAATGATAAATGAGTATTTGGGGCAAGCCAATTAAATAATTTTAACTTAAAGGGATAGTTCTCCCAAAAAAGAAAATTTTGTCGTCATTGAAGTTTTTTCAAACCTGTATGAGTTTCTTTCTTCTGTTGAACACAAAAGAAGATATTTTAAAGAATGTTGGTAATGAAACAGTTGACGGTAGCCATTGACTTCCATAGTAGGAAAGAAAATACAATGGAAGTCAATGGGGACCGTCAACTGTCTGGTTACTTACATTCTTCAAAATATCTTTTATTATAACTTTTAAAACGGTGATTTTAAACTGCTTTTTTGCTTCAGATTTGCTGACAAACTGTTGTTGTTTTTAATAACGTAAGGCTTTACAAAAAAAAAAAAATCACATAATGTATAACTAGGGTTGGGTACCGAAACCGGGCACTGATATGGAACCGGTACCTAAGTAACCGGTATGTATCCGGACAGAATCAAAACGCAGATTTCGGTGCCTCATTTCGGTGCCACTTAAATGCCTCAGCTGTCGGTTGAAATATCTGCCCTGGTTCTCCAAAACGGACGTAAGAAGCATCATCACCGCATGTGATCGCTAGTTAACCCTTTGACGCGTACAATCGTTCACACCGCTGTGATTAGAACGTTCAGATCGCGTGATCATCAACTTCTAAATTCAAATCTTTGTTTGAATTTACAACATTCATAGTTAGTAAAATACACACTGATGTCTATGGAAACGGCAATGACAATCCTTTAAGTTATAAATTGATGACGTGTTTAGATACACATTGTGTTGGTAACTATAAAATTGACTCTATTCTTCTCACACTTCACCAGCCATGAACGCGTCAATTCATCCACTTCTCCCGAAATACATTAAAGTAAATGTATTTCGGGAGAAGTGGATGAATTGACGTGTTGACAGATACAATTCTCTGAACTGTGGTGCGTTGGCTACTAACATGGCGCCCATTGTTCGTTATAGATCAGCTAACATGAATCATGATCATTATAAAGGTTTCTTAAATGACAAAACACATTCACTTACATGTACAGTATTTAAGAATAAAAATATCAGCCAAGGACTGACTGACATAACGCAACCAATCACAGTTCGTTATTTGTTCCGCGTCATGTTTAGTGTGAAAATGTCGATGTCCATACAATAACAGACCGGCGTACATCTAATAAATTATTCATTCGAGAACGTTGTGCAAGTTTACTGCAACAATAGAGCCGCGAACCTCACGTACTTTTGAAAATCCAGCCTTCAGTTGATCCTGATGAGCGCTCATTGTCACAGTTGTAAACATGACGGTGTTCTTCCACGAGGGGTTTCGCGTCACTGCATTTAAAGCTGCATTCCGTAACTTTTTTGGGTTAAAAATTGTCCTAAATAAATTGAGTAAGTACATAACCAGCCAGTGTTCAAAACTATCTGCTTGCCTTAGCTCGATTCAAAACGGTAAGCTTGTAATAATGTTTTTACTGGTGAATTTCCGCGGGAAATTCGAGCATGTCTTTGCATCATTACGTCACATCTGTACACATAAAGGAGTCTCGGCTAGTAGGCTATATTGCGTGTGAGGATGTTGGAAGTGGAGATTTATTGCCTTTTCTCACAACACTTGATATAATGAAACTTATCAATTTGATGGTGGATCCAGAAAGGTTCAATAGACAATCACCAGTGACAACTGGAGATTCACCCGTTGAAAAAAAATGCAAAAGACTTCATTCGGACTTCGGAGTGGCTAGAGAAAAAAAGAGACTGCAACTGGGCCCATGCGAAAACAAGGATAATATCGGAAGGGATGTAGTCAGGCAAATGTAGTCAGGCAATGCTGATGTTGTTAACATTAACAATTTGAGAACAAAGTATAATTTGCGCGGTTTGACGTGATATGATTAGCAATCGTTAGATTTAATCAGCGTGATTTACTGCAATGCTTTTTTCCCTTAGTTGGTCAGAACAAACGTGGATGTTACTTGCTTGTTCAGATGACATTAACCGGTGAAAATTCTTATGTTGGTCATACTTCAAAAAGTAGAATCTGTGATTCTGAATGCCAGTATCCACACCGGCGCGGCGACTGACAGCCGCACATTCTCCTCAAAACATTGGATTCATCCGCGATTTGCCGTGCCGAGGCACAATCCACGTAAAGTTGATAATTCCGCGAATAACTGCAATTGCAGATTTAGAACAGAGATGGCGACAAAGAGGAAAAACTACAGACTGCAGCTTTAAGGTGATGCGTTCTAAAATAACGCTCACCTTGTGCAGGACATGCAGTAAGTCAGGAGAGGTGTCGTATTTGGCCAGAGAAGTCAAAAAATGTGAAAAGAATTGCTGAAATCTAAAGCTGGTTTGTAGCATACCAAGAATACAGACTACTTTGCTGTTATTAGTAGGCTACTGTAGTGTTATTTAGTGTTAAATTATTGTATTTGGGTTAGGTGGCTTAGTTTTTAATGTGAATTTATGTAAATTTGTTGTTTTGTATTTAGACTACTTCTAAAAATGTAATATACTCAATTTTGAGAATTTTTTATTTTATTTTTTTCAATAATAAACCGTTCTTTAATGTCATTCGTATTGAGGCTCTCTTTTTTTTTTTTTTTTTTTTTTAAGTATCGGTTCAGGCACCGTTTAGGCACTGGTACCATTTTAAAAGTATCAATTTGGCACCGGTATCGAAAAAAAACAGACGATACCCAACCCTATGTATAACAGCCTACATGGATACTTTCACTATATTTGTTGTCAACCTTCAATTTCGGAACCTTCGGAAGTGTTGGACACTGGAATAGCATGTTTTTGTAAATATGTAAATGTAATTTTTATCTGATTAACCAAAGAAATACTTGACAGGTTAATTGATTACCAAAATAATTGTTAGGTACAGCCCTATATATTATTTACATTTGTATATTAATTATAAATATGCTATAATCATTATTTTAAAACAACAGAAGTCTGTTATGCCCCCATTTACTTGGGTAAACTGTGAGTGTAAGAAATGGCACTAAGGGCAACTGTATTTACATCTCTTTAGGGATCCACATGTTGGCTGTAATAATGGGAGATGAATGATGATATTATCCTGAGGGCTCATTCAGACATTCAATGTTAGTTGTATCCTGGTCTAGCTGTGGGACGTTTAGTACAATACCAGGCTCTGTCTAATGATGTTGTGTTGAGAGGTCATCCTGGCCTGCTGTGGTCGGAGGGGAAACAGCTGTGCTGTGCTTTGCCACACATTGAGAAGAGAAGGCTGTTTAAAACTCTTTATAACCGGCTGTTCCCTCGCCGATAGAGCTTTGTGGTGGTTATGGATGGAGGCAGTGTGAAAGGTTATCAGGCTAAAGGCTTGAATCCTCTGGGGCGTCTTTATCGCGGTCGCTGAGGTGAGTTGAGTGAGAGGTGTGACTCTGTCAGTGCAGTAAAAGCCGTCTGGGAAAACCCTTGGGAATGATGCTAGTTAGCTTGTACTTACACCTAACACCTACAGTGTAGTGCAAGAGGTCAAATCTTTAAGTGAACGGTCCCACAAATGAGGTTCATCTGTCGGCCACATCCAAACAAAGCTGTTACTGCTGAAACAAGCCGTTATCAATAAATCAATTGAGAACTGTCACATAAAAGCACTAGAAATATATAACTACTTGTTGCTGAATAGGAGGGCTCGTTCAAAATTCATCTTATCTGACACTCCTCCTTATGTGCAGAGGTGATATTTGCCTCACCGTGACTCTTTATACACGGAGTTGTGATGGTCTCCGCCCGAGTTGGATTTACACATTCCTTCTCTCTTTTCCTTACATAACTTCCTCTCATGTCAGCAGGATGGCTCATGTTGCCAGTTTGGAGGGATTCCTGAAATCCCGTCATTACTCATAGTGACGTCAGATCTTCTGCGCCCAATCCTTGCTCAATATCTGAGAAGATTCACAGGAACTTCCTGGAATATTGACACGTTAAATCAATGATGAAAAGCAAGTAGTGTCAGCCTATGAGGAACAGGAACGTAACTGTAACATCGCACAGGTGACTCAGCTTCAGAGTGAATCCCTTCGGGCTGCTAGGAGCAGGAAATGTTGGTTTTGATCTGTTTAGAGCTGTCAGCATCGCCATTTCTATTCTTCCCTTCCATAGCAAAGCACAGTAACTATACATTTAGTTTTGGGTTATGACTGAAATCCGGTCACCATGATCTACCAAGTGACAAAAGTGTAAGAATTGATTATTAATCAGAATTCAATACAAAGCAATATATTTTGTGTCCTTCATTAAAAACAGATGGAAAAAATATGATTTCATCTTGTTTTGAAAGCATATTTGGCTTTTAAAAGGGTTCAAAACCTTTAAACCCAAGTAAAAATTTTGCACGTAACACATGTGCTATGAACATGATGCCTCAAATTGTGCAGTTTGTTGAGGAAAAAATGTGACGTCATGTTTCTAGCTAAAATATTTCTACCTGGAAGATGATAAACCGTGAATCATAAAATTGTTTTGATTTTTGATTTGAGTCAGTAAGCTACCTAGCAACCCCCCAGAACACCCTAGCATCCACATAGCAATGGACTGAAGAAATCTTTGAACACCATAGCAACACCTTGACATTGTGATGATGAGATATTCTTTGGCAAGCACCACTCAACTTCTCTTTAGAAAACTAAATTTCTTTGGTCTTACATTTACATTTAGTCATTTAGCAGACGCCTTTGTCCAAAGCGACTTACAAAATAAGGACTACATTAAGCGTGTCATCGGGAAGAGGCAAAACACAAGAAGTGCTCAAAATACAAAGTTCTGGCATTGCTCAGAGTAGCATAAGCCAAACAAGGGAGGATTAAAGGAAAAGGAAAAAATATATTATTATTATTATTATTATTTTTATTTTATTTTTAATGAGGTTAAGTGCTCACGGAAGAGATGAGTTTTCAGTTGTCTTTTGAATGTTGTCAGGGATTCTGCATTCCGGATGAGGGTGGGGAGATCATTCCACCAGCATGGAACCGGGAATGAGAATGTTCTCTGGCTCTCCCCACGTCCTCAGCGCTCCGGGTACAGTTGGCTCAGTGCTGAAATGCTTCTGTTATCTCAATCAGGTCACACCACGCTTGTGCCCAAAGCTGTGGGCTGTTCGTCTTTTTGTATTACATGTATTACATGGTTTTTACTATTAAAGATTTCTCCTTTAGAATATAACAATGACTATTTATCAACTATATCACTCTTTATCTGTTTTTCAGATATCTACATCTCTATCTCTCTCTCTCCCTCACTTTCTCTCTTTCATCTTCTATTCCTTGTTCTTTTTATTTTCCCCTCTCACGTGTATCTCTCATGTTGGGCCTGTTGTCGCAGCAGTAATTGATAGATATCCTTAAAGTAGCAGATCCCTTTCAGTCACGCAGAATTCCCCTCTAATTACATTGCAGAGTTTCTTTCAGCCAAAATTGGTGAGGTCATTTTGTACTTTGTCCCTACAGCTGTAGACCGCCGCTCCAATGGTTTTTAGGAATAGCTTATTTGCATCACATTTTCCTCCATGTAGTGTACTGTCATTAAATCATTAAACACTAATAAAATGAACATTGGAAATTATACATCCATTCGAGTTTAAAAACACCCACAAAAACATCACTCTAAGATACCGTGCTCAAGCCGTTAGCAAACATTTTCCATTCACGTTTTTGCAGCCCAACCAACAGTCCAGTACACCACTAAACACTGTGGGGAACATTACATCAGCTCTCAGAAATCAAGACCAAGATCTTTATTTTGTGCCCAGAAAGGTTTGCTTTGGAGATGCCTGTGCGTTTCTGTGGTTGTGGCAGTCTGCCGTGGGTGTGTGCGGCTCTAAGTGTGTGTATTCCTGGCTCTCCCCACGTCCTCAGTGTTCCGGGTCCAGTTGGCTCAGCGCTGAAATGCTTCTGTTATCTCAATCAGTTCACACCACGCTTGTGCCCAAAGCTGTGGGCTGTTCATGCCACCCTCGCTGCTGTGGCCCTCACATTCCACTGCGTGTCTGCTTCTGTTTGGGGAGATTATTTTACAGGAGAAATAAACACTTTAATGTTTTTTTGGGAATCACTGGGTGCTGTAAGATGAAAGTGATTTCCACTCCTGTTGGACAGAGTATATCATTGCTGTAAACAGTGGTTCTCAGCTGTCGGGTTGCAACCCAAGATTGGGAACCAAGTTCTGCTCATTACAGTCTGCACAGGAGAACTGTATTTTTTTACTCATTCAAAGATCAGGTTAAATCATTATGTACAATATCGGTACCCATATTATCGGCCCAAAACTCTTGATTTAATAACACTGCTAAATATAATCTTTAGCAGATCTCAAAATAAATATAACTTTTTCATAAAAGTTCATATAATTTGATGCCTGAATTCATTTGTAGCATTTAAATAGACTTTTATGGTGCGTCCCAATTCGCATACTATCAGTCCTAAATAGTATTCGAAAATAGAATTAGTACGTCCCAAATCGTAGTATGTTGAAATGAGTGTTCCAGAGATACCCGGATGGTCTACTATCTCCGGTCAGAATCCAAAGTGCAGATCGTTGCGCACTATAAAGGCTAATATTGCCCACAACCCATCGCGTGTTGGACGAGGACTCGGTTAGAACTACAAACACGAGTGAAAAGTGTTTAAAAAAAAACAAACAAAAAAAAACCTACAGACATGGAGGACGTGCGAGTCCGGCGGTTATGTAGAGAGGTTTAGATAAAGGGGTTTGAGTGATTAATTATAGGTATCTAACCTGTAGGCGAATTGGGACGCAGCATTAGTGTATTTGTTTTAACAAAATAGTATAGACTTTTAATATCGCCAAATTAAATGTTATCAGACAGCCATACACTGAAAATACTGGTATCTGATGACTTAACAAGCCTAGAATTTCTGCTAGCTCTCATTGTTTACCCATATTTGTCCCTGTAAGCCCTCATGCTTGTGGCCTAGGGATGCACCGAAATTCTGGGCCGAAACCAAAAATTCTAGATGCTCTTGACCAAAAACCAAAATTATGAAAAAAAAAAAAATATATATATATTATTTTAAATTAGAAATTTCATGTCGGCACATTATTTGAGCGGACTTTGCTTCTCCGATGAGCATGAGCGGTACATGAGTGCAGCGTTCTCATGGGCCATGAGCAACTGAGCGGAGCACACATGCATAGAGTGAAATATTGAGCAGAGCGCCACACCGCGCAGTGATAATGGCTAGAGTGAGAGTGAAGCTTTCTGGCCATAAAACGCAAATGCCGTTTTCGGTGGGTGAAATTTCCGTGCTTCCCTAGTGGTCTATTGGTCCCTGTCTGTGGAAGAGCTTTCCTCTATGTTGGTGTCTGGTAAAGGCCAGTGTAGCACTGGTGAATACAAAGATGTGGAGGGGAAGGAATGATGATCCATTTTGGCTTTTGGACACTAGAGCTGCCTCACCCCTAGCAGCATAGCAGGATCCTGAGCAACTGTGCTTTCTATTAAAAGCTTGGCCATTGAGAGACAGCTGTGTGTGTGTGTGTGTGTGTGTGTGTGTGTGTGTGTGTGTGTGTGTGTGTGTGTGTAGATCATCATCTAAATGCACCACAGAATTTGACCTGGATAAGCATTTATTCCATTACTCTGTCCATAAGCCTCTTATAAGACACAATAACAGATAGATAGAAGCATGCCAAGCATGTTTAAATGGTTCTGTTTCCATAGTAATGGAAACACCACAACACTAGACATTTCTCAATGCCAGTGCTAACCCACTTTTAACTTACCTGTCACTCTGCTGTTTCAGTCTTGTAGCCACGTATGAGATGATTCACGTATCTGAATGATTCAAAACCAAGAATGGAATCATTAGTAGGAACAATTAAAGTGTTTAATCTTGTATCCAAAGCAAATCATCCTGCAGGGTCATTTCGATGGGGACCCCTTCACAAAATTTAGTTCAGGGCCCCCAGAAGTGTAGGACCAGCACTGTTATTCATAAACTGACAAGTTATGTTATTGAACCACTTCACTTGAACTGAGGCAGCAACAGTGATCTGTTATGCCACATCTAAAAGTGGCAAGACATTGTTTCATATCAAATGAAAACAAAGCACAAAGCTTATTGCGAATTAATGGATGGGAGAGACATGCTGCAAATAATGTTTAGTTCATGCAACAACTGAAAATAGCATAAACTAAAAGATCGATTCTTGGGATTTAAGAATCGATTTTGGTTCATCAAAATGAGAATTTGAGGAAAAAAATTTGAGTAATCAATATTTTTAACCCAGCCCTAATAATTATCATAACATTAAAGTTAAATGAATCACCACTTGAAACCTGTTTACTTGCATAATGTGTGAAAAACAGGATATTTAAAGAGCAAAAAACTCTCGAGCATGAGAGAATTTAAAACAAAAGCTATATGTGATTATCCATTAGCCTGTGTAGCCTAAGTGACGGCAGCAGAAAAGGAAAGTTGTTTCAAAGGAAGAGCAAGCTCTTTACAAAGCCACACAATTTTACTGATAAAATGTTCACAATAATACCAGGAACATGAAAATGGGGTCAACTTTTATTTCATGTTGGAAATAATTGCAGTGTAAGCCAATGAGCTCATTTAAGCAATTGAGGCTATTTATTGTTCAGTCTTTTGGGGCGAATGTCAGTAAGGTTATTTACAGTTTTCTCTAAAGGCGTTTCACACTGTTCTGTAATTAGAGTTTAAGACTATATTTAGGTTTTAAAGTGAACTGTTGCTTGGTAAGAGAATATGTCTATCTTTCTATTGTACTGAGTCTTTTCTATCTTATTAGTGGAAGAAAGGGAGGGGGAGCGTAACGAGGATGAGGGCCCAGACACAAAGTCATGCTATAAAAAGATTAATTAAAAATGTGTATTTGACTATAATGATGATGATGGCGAGAAATGGCAAGGAACAAGCCTCTCAGCGCTCTTGATGATGTAATCCAAACCTTTAATGCAGTAACAAAAAGAAGAATGTGGAAGGGAAAAATTGCCTTCACTCCCCTGACACTGAGGATCAAGAGAATATGAAAGCATTATAAGTTGTGAAGACATAGAGAGAGTGAGAGAAGCGTCTAAATTTGAGCCAGAGCCGATTTGAGAGCAACTCTCTTGTCTGTGTATAGTCTGACAGTAAGAGGGTTTTACTACATTATATGAAACTAGCTTGTCTGAGTCAAGCTGTGTGGATGCTCATGAGTGTTTCAGACAGATTTAAATAAGTCTTGGCTCAGATCTAGTCTGAGACCAGAATATAAAACATGATAATCTGCCTATAATGTACTCTAAAGACACTACACAAAGTGCCTTTGTGCGCTTATGAACACTGAACAAGTGGAAAGCAGGACATTTAAATATTTTCATAAAACGCTACTGTTTGATGTAATTGAATGTAAAAGATTGCAGCTGTTCTTTTGCTCTGCTCTTTTCTTTTTTGTTTCTTTTCAAAGAATCACATTTGAATGAAAATTCAGTAGGAGTGTTTGTTGTGAGTGGGGGGAAGGGTGCAATTGGTCAGAGTTCCAACCCTCGGCCAATCGGAGATCATCTGCTGGCTTACTCCTTTCTCCTCCTCTTGTGCTTGCAACGCTTTTCTCTTTCCTGATTGGCTGCTCACACATGCAGCATCTGGAGGCTTTAAGAGTGTAGTGGGAGGGGCCAGACAGTGCATTAAAACCAAACGTCTGCCCCCATTCGCTTTAGAGTACTCCAGTATCTGTTATGTGTGGAGCAGAGGGAGTGAAAGGAGGTCCTCTCTTTGCCTACCCATGTCTGACAGCATCTCTCTCTCTCTTTCCTTCCTCCAGGAAAACAGTGCAGGATTACAAGAAAAAGAGTTTCAAGTTTTCAAGGAGTGTTTTACAAGTCTGAAACATCTGGAGATTGAAAGGAAAGGACCGAGCCACCGTGCTTCACCAGAACTATTCTGCTAACCTTTCAGCTGCGAAGAGCTTACTTCAGGATCTGCCCGTCCTGGTGGGTCACTCAGCCGGACTGATGTGGAATGCGACCCTTTATGACCCCATCCCATCGGCCTCTATTCAATGAGCCGGACCCGGGAGACAGCAGATAATAGGCGCAAGAGGCCGGCACACAAAAAGAGTGAAGTAACAGCAGCAGGAGTGTTCAGACTGGTAAGAAAGTTAAAGGGGTCATTGAAGGTGGGAAAAAAGAGCTTAAAATACAAAGAAGGAGGAATAAAGAGACCAGTGACTACAAAAGTCTTTCTTGGGACTGCAAGACATTCTTGATCGCAAAGAAAACTTTGACCCTTAGTCATTTCACCTCTTAAATTAATCCCACTGCTACCCATCATGCCAGTGGAGACCCTCCGTCCTACAGATGGCCGTCTTACTGGGGGTCCCTTCACTTCTGCCATGCCTTTCCGTATCCTCAATAAAGGCCCCGACTACTTCCGCAGAGCACCCGAGACAGGGACACGGAAGCTGAGTGCAGTTGAGCGCCTGGAAGCGGACAAGGCCAAGTACGTAAAGAGTCAGCAAGTAGCACTCACTAGACAAGAACCTGTAAAACCCCCAATCATCCGCAAACCACTGTTATCACCAAGCATGATGATGCAATGCAGAATAAACACTCCACCAGCGAGGAAGATTACCCGGCGCCTACTTGAGGCAGAGAACGGACCGGACCATGGCATGAGCAGAGGACCACAACTCAACCTGGAAGTACTGAATAATCTAATCAATGTCTGCGATGGGCCGCTTGCATCCTCCCCTACCCCTTCCTCTCCTTCTCCATCAGGCTCCTCTCCCTCTTCTGGGGGTCACAGTGTTGGTAGTGGACAATCTGCAGAACCTCAACACTATACCAACTTCAAAGCACACCTTGCCTCAACGCCCAACTCCTCTCGCACCTCCTCTCCTCTTAACAATCAATCCTCACCTGCAGAACCCAGCCGAAGGCCGCCTCCGGTCCCAGCCAGAGCTCCCAGATTGGTACCACAAGGTAGTTACGGACCGCCCAACTCTGTAACTGTGCGGCGGGTGGATGTGCGGCCGCAGGCCGAGAGCAGAAAACCTAAAAGATTGCCTCTACAACCCAAACCTAGACAAACCCAAGTAACTCAACCACAGATAGCCCAGCCACAAGCGCCTCCCACACCTCTTGCTCAGCTGCAACCTTCGGCAACACACCCTCCATCCCCCTTCATACCCACCAGCCCGCTGTTTCTGCGACCTGGCATTCTACCCCCAGCTTCTCCCGCTTTCACCCGCCTTTCTTCAGCAAGCTCTCGAGGGTCACGTCCAGGTTCAAGTCGGAAGCACCCCTCCCTCCATCGGTCCAAGTCAGACTTGAGCGACCGCTACTCACGGGCCACAGCTGACCTGGAGCGTTTCTTCAACTACTGTGGGCTGGACCCAGGTGAGGTGGAAGGAATGGGTGGCGTGGAGCGTTTCGCTCGGGCCAATTCGGACATTGTTTCAGTCTCCAAGCTCCGCAGCGTCAGTACGTCTAGCTCAGAGTGCAGGGATGGTGGTGATGGACGGCAAGGGGAAGAGGAAGATGACGATGGGCCCATCAAGCCCAGTGAGCGGGTTCCTTACGGCATCTCAGTCATCGAGAGGAATGCACGCGTCATTAAGTGGCTCTATGGTATCCGACAAGCACGGGATGCCTCACAAAACATCTCCAATGTCTAGAAGCTTCTCTCTGGCTGTCTACCAACCCAGGAGTACCAGACATAGACAATATAAATGGAACAGAGACTTGTTATAGCATCCAGTTGATGTCTATCACACACACCTAATATTTATTATGTTCTTGTTTGAAGGCTGTTTGTATTTGCCTTACTAAAAGGATAATGTTCATGATGTTTGTTACATAGAATTTACATGGACATCCTGTTGTTTTTCGAGCGTCTGATGTTCTGCAAGAATTACGTACCTCCAAATGCGGAATACTACAGACTCTCAGCACTGTGACTTTGATACATTTTGATTTAAGCAATAAGACTAATGCTAAAGGCACTAACAGTGATTGAATGGATGATGATTTTGATTAAGAAGGTAGCAGTCGATCTGCTGTGCTGGTGCTGTTCAGGTACAAAGTCTTTATTAAACAGCAGTACTGTGGGACCCGTGGCCTAAGCTAATTCCTCTAGGAACCATTGTGTTTATAGTATTGGAAATGAAGCAGGTACTTTCTAGTTTTAGAAATCTTTGTATTGGTTGAAGAATGATTGAAGCTATTTAGGATGCTTGTTTATGAGGTCATCATTTGGTGTCGATTGTAGTAAGACCTCAGGGATATGTTTAATAAGCCACACCTAGAACAGACACTGCAAAGTCCTACCAGTACACGCATATAGAAACTGAGATGCACACAAACCCCAGCTCGCTGTTCACACACTTTTGCTCCATAGGTGTCAAATTCACAAGTGCGTCAGATGTTTGGTGTAGATGTTTTTGAAGGCAAGACTATGATACTGTGAAGAATTCAGAGCTTCCACAGAGGCACTGCTCCTCTGCAAACATGACTGATAGACTGTTATTGTTGAATATAAGTTTAGACATTCAAAATATAAGCATGTGAGAGCCTCTTGTCAGCATGCACATGTGGATGTACAGCTTTATTATATGGCAAAGCACAGTTGCACGATGTGCACTCAAACATGCATTCCAAAACATGGACATACATTCCATTCAGCTTAATGTTTATGTATGATTTGTGTGGGTTTTGTTTGATTGTGACTGTTCCTTCTGCCTGTTTCTTTGTTTTGGAGAGGTTATGTTGTGTAAGACAGGTAAAGTGTGAGAGCTGACAGAACTGAGAGAGTGTTTGGCTCAATACCCTCAGGGGAATCAAAGCTGTAACAGAGTTTTTGCATTTTAAAGTAAAAAAGAAAAGCCTTACAAATTATTTTGATAGAATTTGATTTTCATGAAGTCATGAGGCCACACAAATGTTTACTTTTGGTTGACAGTTTTTAAGAGAAAGTTTTGCTTTATTAAAAGCATAATAATCAAGTTTTTTTTTTTCATCGAATTGTGCAATCTAAATATAGCCATAAATGCATGAAAAAGGTAACGCAAAGCATTTGAATACATTAAATGCATTGCTCTGCAGCACATTCAGAAATAATACACACAAAGGTACAAACCCTCAAACAGTTCAGCACAGTAGTTATTAAAGTTGGAGGGTAACATGGTGGATCTGCTCGTTCTCTGAAGTTTACAGTTGACCCGGAAAGAGTCGAATGCAAAACCGGTCTTTTGAAGATGTCAATAAAGAGATGATGTTTTTGAAAACAAGCTGTGATTTCCTTATTTTCTTTATGATTCATTTGAGTAGTTTAAAACTTAATCTAGATCTTCTACTGGAAAAGACATTTTAATCCAGGGTGCAGCACTTTTAAAAGCCACTTTACATGAAGAACCAGTTGAAGACTGGATTCTGAGAATGTTTAATCTGTCCCTTTAGACAAAGTGTTGAATATAAAGATGGCATATACAGTCCAAAACAACACTGGATCCCATTGTATGAACAAATAAAAGAAACTTATTTTGTGTTCCACAGAAGAAAGAGGCAACATGGAACAACATGAGGGTGATCTCTTCAAGGCTGATGTCTCTGCTCTCAAATATATATTGTCAAATATTGTGCCCTGAGGTCGAGTCTGAGGCTGTGTCACAGGAGCAGCCTGTTGCGCAGTCACCTGTGAATTATGTCTAACCTTGAGCAGACATGCAAAGAATTACGGCCAGGGAGAGAGGGGGATGTGACCATGTAAGAAGATGAAGAGGGCAGAGGTGTGATTAACAGCATCTTCTGCAGGCCAATTAGTTTTTATTGAAGAACCTCCCATTTTAATCCAGGAAAATGAAACTGGTGGAAGAACGAATAAGATTTATGGTAATGCTGTTCTCTAGTGAGGTGGTTTGAGGTGTATTTATCTCTGTGCAGTAAACTCATGTAGACAGATGAGAGTGCGAGTGAACTAGAGACGCTAAGGGAGGAGTACACTCATACAGTATTTACTGACACACCAGCTGCTTCATTCAGAAACGCACACAAAGAACGGTAAACACTTCTGCACCTGCGAGCCTCCGGCATTATATTTTAATTTTCACTTCTGGATGATGATGGGAAAAAATTGTTCAGTTATTGTTTCATAAGCATTTCTTGGTGTAACTGACTGTATTATGCACTAGTAAGCAGTTCTAGTGTTCATTATAGTCCCCTGCTTTTATTATATTACAGTGAGTTTAAACATTACAGCAATTAGATTGGTGTGCGCAGTGTTTTTGGGGGTATGCATGCACCAGTGACGCTGTAAATAATGGAATTGGAATGGAATAACTTTGAATCTATATAAAACACATTAGAAAAACAATAGTCTCCCAAATGTAACAGTTTTGCTTTGAACAATGCTGATGCATTTGCAATGTGCATTCACTGTAGCTTTATAGGCTTAGTTTTTGGCTGTTGACTGGCTTTACTTTACTGTTTTTGTTGGTGTAAAGAACTTGTCATTTTACTTTGTAGTTTATTAGTTGTCACCGTTATTGAAGTTTATGTGTTGATTCTACTTAAAAAGGTGTTTTTTTTAATTTCACTATAAGAATTATCATTATTATTTACAGTGGGCATGTGGTGTGTGTTGATGTAAACCACAAAGCACAGCAGCCGCAATGTGTGTCACTGCCTGACCCGTGGGCTCACTCACAGGCGGTCGGGAGGGGGGATGTGGTCGTAAGCTGATTAGATGCACAGGGCAGATGGGTCTGTAAGTGTGTATGAAACTGGATGTGATGTGCGTTGAGTATTGATGAGTCTCCTCTCACCAGCCTTAGTTGCAATGAGCTGAAGCCACTTAACCCTCACTACTCATCTGCTTAGAAACCAGACTGTCAACAGCTAAATTTAAGGAGATAAGCTGTACAGATCTATGTCAGTTAAGGCTAGTCCTAAGCATCAGAATATATTGCCGGTGGGAATGAACTTTGACCTATTAAGCATCTATGACTGTATGGAGTTTAGCAAAGTTCCTTTCAAGCACAGTCAGTTCACTCAGACGCGTTTTGCATCACATCCGACCCGTATTTCCGGTAGCTTTCCGGTGGGTGAGAGTAGCTTCCCAGTTCCCTATAGTAAAAGTTGCTTCTTTGGCTTTATTGTTTGTGAGAAGCAGTATATGGTAGGAGAGAGCCATGGATCCTGGCTTGGGAAAGTTCTTCAGGAAATGTAGAGCATTCTTATGTCTGTCTGCTCTGTGTTTAAACTCATGAGATAAAGGAGGGTTAGCCAATGGGATGAAGGCCATGTTTATCTGGACTTTGACCTAATTGCTTTGCCATTCTTGCTTTAAGTTGTAAAAATGTGCCTTAAAATATACAGCTCCATGTAAAGACCTTGTCCATATGGTTATTTATAATGTCAGGCTAACAGGTGGTCCTCGTGAGATAAACCAACAGCCCTTTTTCATATTTGTGCATCACGTGCAATGTCTATTCTGAAATCAAGTCAATGTTTTATGCTACAACTAGAGAAAAATAAATCTAAATCAAGGCCTGTAAATAATCTTGATGATTTGCACTGGCAAAATCTAAATCTTTGTTAGACAAATTCCAAACTGAGCTGCCATAGAAGGTCAGATGTGTGTCAGTAGGTCAATAGACTCATCAGATCAATGGCTAATGGGCCTGATGGATGTGTGGTGCTTGATTAGGCAATGCATGAACTCTGACTAAACCAGGTCATGTGATGTCACTTAGGTAAAATCCAATGAAATGAAATTAAATACTGCAAAGTAAAATTAGAAATTTAAAAAAATTACATAAAAAAACGATGACCAACTTTCTTCGAACTCTTTATTTTACTTTTCTGCTTTTTCTCTTCTTCCTCTTTACTTTGTGGCTCAATTCCTCTTTTCTTCTTGTCTCTGTATATTCAGTGCCAGGCGTCTGTACCTTATAAACTTTATTTCACATTCCCTCTCTCCAGAACAGATTTACACAGTTGTGTCCAACTCTTAGTTGTCTTTGCATCATTCTTTGAAATTACACTTGGTCCCAACTGATGGCAGGTGTTTTGGTAGATAAGAGCTAGACTGTTTGTCTGGTTCCTGTTTGAATCTCGGAGTCTGTTTGTGTGTGCGCCCAAAATCCTTCCCTTTATTGCTTTGGAAAGGAAAGTAGTTTTGCTTGTCTCTACATGTTTGTTATTTATGTTGTGGGCATAAATTATTAAAGAGAAACTGCCTCAGACAATTGGAAAGCTTTAACAAAGCATTGATTAAAAGCAATTCCTCTCTCTGTTCTTTGAGTGTGGCAAGGATTTATTTTACTTGATATGATGTACAGACTTTGGATGATTTTAATGTAGAAATGAGCTTATTTTGATTAAACAAATGCAGCCTTGGCGAGCAAAACATTAAAAAAATATCATCACTGTACTAAAAAAGCTAAAGCAAATGATTAATATTTTTTGGAAAATATTTAATTTGCATTAGCTACATGTATCTTTTTTTAAACCAATTATTATTCATGTAATTTTAGATATTTATTTTAAATGTAACAAAATTATTCAATAAAATTTAGATTTATTTGTAAGGCACTCCCCAAAGGTCTTTGTTATCAGACAGGAAGTTGCAGTGAGTGGCATCCTGTCCCAGTTCTATGCCAAAGGATAATGACGTCGAGAGCAAGAAAGAGACAACTTTTAATGAAATATTCAAAAGACTCTCACTCACCCGAATGCACCTTCAATTTTTCATAGGCACAATGTGCCTGTTGTCATGGAAGTATGCGTACTTGTGTGCACATAGTATTTCATCTTTCAGTGTGTGCATAGAAAGATGGACAAACGGCACACACATCATTTTAGTCACACTAAATGAGGCGGCATTATATACTGTAGCGCTGTAGCTCCGCTACTTTATGTGAGGGAACTTGCAACATGTAATTTACATTCCCCAAATCGCCACAATCCTCCCTCTAAAACATGTCTGTCTGAATGGGACAGTAACCGGCATGACAGATATGCAGCTGTGACTGGCCACAAACTACATCAAAACAATTCATCTGAAACCAGCAGGAGACAGAGAAGATTCGCTAGTCTGATGCTAGTAGCTAATCCTTTATGTTTTGACACAAAAACAGTATGTGTGGTAACTTTGGATTACACTTTTGCATATTCAGACACACAAACAAATTATGAACCAGCCAATATAACATGGGTTCATACTGAACCACTATGATTCATAACAAAAAGGAGCTGACTTAACAATAACACAGTTGAATTTCTACACTTGCACCTTTATTGCATGTGCTGGGTGGCTCATATGAAATCACAGCATGAAAGACGCAGGGAGGATGGGCGTAGGAGGAGAGGTGAGGAGTTGGAAGGGGAGCTTCATTATCAGAGCCCCAGAAACACAGCATGCAGACTGGGGTGTGGAGAGAGCCGAGGTCTGATGTCAGGTGATCCGGTGATTAGATCACCTTTACTGGAGCAATCTGCGTCACAGCTCTGAAGGACTTCAGGTGAGTCAGAGGACAGGTGAGGAATGTGCCAGGCTGGGCCGCAGGAGCCTGGAGGACTGGGGTGAGTAATAAAAATTATGGTGCATAAAAACCAAGTGAAGAAAAGAACCTGCATGATATTATCCTGCACTACACACACGAGATGAGTAATGTGACAAGCAAGGACCCATTAGACAACAACAAGCGGTTCAATCCGGTGAAATTCCACACCTCTCCTCTGTTTCTGCCTCCGGTTACACTGCTAATATCTGCTCCTCTCTCGCTCTTGCTTTCTTTTTCTGCATGTTCAGCGGGTCTTATGAAAACTCTTGAAAAGAATATTATACTGAGTATATGAGTCTATATGAGAATATACGAATATATACAAATATTATTTTTTGTCTTTGTTTTTGTGAGACATCAAAGGAAGAATAAAAATGATTAACAATAATAGGCTAATTTGAGAATAATTTTTATATCAATAAAATAACATTATAAAATAATAATAATATAACATAATGATAATTATTATCATTATGAATAAACTTATTTCAAATAGGCTGAAGTTAACAAAATCAAATAAATTATTTACCAAATTTGACTACCATCTATTTAATGTTCAGACTATTATTTTATTCTATTGACAGCCATAGTTTTATGTTTTTCTTCAGATTTAGATGCATCAACTCTAAATTTTCCATTTAATAGTTTACATAGGCCTATATTTATATTATCTATATTTTTACAGTAAATGTGTCTTTATATGTGAAAATAGTCATATTTTAGGAAGGGGGTCCATCATAAGGGCATCCTCATATTTGGTGATCTAAGTCATCAAAAAGTTTGAAACTCCCCTGCAAATTCAGTGCCATAATCGACAGATATGCTATCTCAGACCGGACTGTACTCGAGAACTGCATACCAAAAACAAGGACCAACCCAAACAAAGGACCTTCTGAGTGCTGTGAGCCTTCATTCACTGAAAACAGTCTTGAAAACCATCTCTGTGGAGCTACAGCTGACCTTAAGACACAGACTGCAGACTCAACATGTTGTGTGATCATACGTCAGCAAAGAGGCAGTGAGAGTAAAGCTGACGACAGATAAATGTAGACCTTAACCCCCCCCCCCCCCCCCCAACCCAGCGGTCTAAAAGTTGCACATAAGATTTACACATCACAGTAACCCCTTGACCTCATATTAGAGGCTTTTGTAAATCCTTAAGTATTTTTCATCCACACTTTTTGTAGCACTGTGTTTGTGAGCCTCCTCCACCCCTGACTGTGCTGATCTGTGTCTCAGTGCACCAATAGGAGGTTCCCCAGGGCTCTGTAACAGGGGGTCGTAAGATGAAATACCTGCAAGAGTCAAAATAGTGTGTGGTTTCTGGAGCATGTAGTCACAGTTCAAAATGTATGGTTGTCAAGCAACAAGTGTGAGTAAAAATGGTCTTTGGCAATACTGGCCAACTTTATTAGGAACTGCAACATAACATGCATGGTTTAAATAGTTGCCGGTTGCCACAAACAACTTTAAGAAAAACTTTAGTGATAACTCATTTCTAAAAATGTCTACAGACATCTATGCCATGTCTCGCTGCTTTTTCTGCGTCTCGCACGTCATGGCGCAAATTTAAAAATGTTCAAAATGTGTTTCTCAAAAAGTTTCTCACGTTTTTAAACGTGGCCAAAGACAAAGATATACAAAGATGGTACACTCATATTACTATGAATGGGAGAAATTGCAACTCGCAATTTGGCAGAATAAGTCCCGCCTTCTAAATAAAAGAGCCAATCGCGTTGCAGCTGCAGTTAGAAGCTCCGGTTGCTGTAAAAAAGTCAAAGCTTATGACTCCACATGTGCATTGGCTGGTCCAATCTGAGGTTTTTTTTGTCATGATTTGAGCATTTTAAAACAAAATGTATAGATAGTTGTCAGATTTCATTATTTATTATTTTATAAATTAACATTATAACATAATTTATGTTATTTTAAATATGAAATTGAATCTTAAGCTTGGTGAACAGCTTTGAAGAATTTGATGTTTCCCCATTCAAAGAGATATAGGAGCTGTCCTTGCATGACTGAAATAGCTGCCAGAGAGGCGTTTTAAAGATGGCCACCGAGTGAAATGACTTGCCTGAAAGGGATGTTGGCTGCATCCAAAATCGCATACTCTCTTGAATATGTAGTTATTTTGAATAAGTAATTACTTCACGTCTTCACGAAACTACATTCCACATAGTGTGAATGTGTGTAGTATGAATGTAATCTGGACGTACATTCGCCACGTTGTCATTATCATGTGACCTAACAGCGTCAGTTATGTCGCTTCACTCCCATTCATAAATCCTCTCCTGTGGCCTCATGGGATAGTAAGGAGTTCATTGTGTGCACACTTTAAAATCTCACCAGAAGAAGTAGGTCATCAGGGTACTTTTTGCCTACTCTTTTATGAGTACTGTGAATTCAGACATATTTCTTTTGTCACATTTCTGTTTTTCACATATAGTAGGGAAATATGCGATTTCGGATGCAGCCTTTGACTCAGTTGACAGTTAAAGACGTCCATCTAGCGCATGTCTATATAGAAAAACAAAAGGTAGGGCACAGAGACGCAATAAAGCATTCTGTGTGAGCGAAGTTGTAAAACATCCTTATAGGGACCATTCACACAGAATGCATTGTCTTTATGTGTTTTTTCACTGTTGAGCTCCGTGTTTTTTTAACTCTTTGTTATGCGCAAAACGAAGAAAGAGACAACAACATTAGTCTAAATCATGTTTACATATAAAAACAATGGAAAAGTAGCACCAAAGAATATAAAAACGCATTCTGTGTGAACAGTCCCTTATTCTTACAGAACTTAAGAACAGTCTGATTATTTGTTTAAAGGTGCCTTATGTAAAAATAAATAAATTCATACTCCACATTCCATACCAGATGGGGGCAGTATACCTCCAGAAAGTGAGTTGGTCTACTCTAGAGTATGAATATCTTCAAGCTACTCCCCTTCACCTTTACCAGTGAATATGTTCATATTCGTTTTGTTCATATTACATTTTTATTGTTAGTTTGAATTACATTAATTTGACAGACAGCATTCGCTGATGTTGACCAAGCTAGCGCCAACGTAACCAGAGCTTCCAACTCTCACGCATTAACCGTGAGACACACGCAAACACTTTTCACACGCTCTCACCCCACACATCAATTTTCTCACGCACAGAAAAATCGCGAAGCAAAGAGGACACGGAGACCGACAGACTAGACAGAGCAGGTTAGTTATGATATAAAAAAATCTCAGCTCTCAGATTCTGTCAATTAAATACCGTTTTGGCGCTTGTAAATGTTACACGACAGATCCCTAGCGCATGTGAACCGATCATCTCTACTAGCTAATAGTAAAAAAATCACGAACACTGAAAGATACAGTAACGTTAGGCTACAACTTACCAAAATGTATTCCTCATACATAATATCGACCAATCAGTGTTTTTTATCATCGTGAAGAGGTCAATAACACAGCTGGAGAACAATTATGTCAGATTTACCTCAGGAAAGCCATTTAATATACATAATATAGGTCACGTAGTTGGCAAGAAAAAAAGAGCAATAGAGATTGTGCTATGTGTACTATATTACAATACTGTATTTATGAACGTTATATACGTTTATCGAACAGCCTTCGATACATTTCTATGTTATAACTTCCCGAAAATCTACACAAACATATAAAACAAACTTCTAACGAAATACTAACAGCATCTTACTTACCAATCCAAAAGAAATGTTGCAAGTTCGAAGTCAAACCTCATTTTTTTCATGTCCATTAGTTGTCTCCAGCGATGGAAAGCAGTGCCAATGTTTACTCTGGTTCTGTTCCTTTTTTATCATATTTTATTTGAATGTAGTAGTGGGCTGTAGGCTACTTTCCACACGATTGACATCAGGTTCAAGTACGCCCACAAGCCGTGCGAGTTATTCGTGTATTGCATGTTTGGCTGGTGGTTATGTTGCCGGCATACCGCCTCCCATGGCCGAAACTGGTATTACGACACCTGTCGGGCCGTGGCTATTAATGCTAATGCTAATTCAGGTTGATATCTCTGCAGCACTATAACTTGACATTTTTTTAATGACATCATCGCCCTTATTTCTTCTCATTCTTTTGATGCATGTAGCTCATTTTTTGGATATTTTTACCTCAATTATTACATAAGGCACCTTTAAAGCGACCTGGTAGGCTAATTCCAATAGCGGTCTAAAAGTTGCACATAAGATTTACACATCACAGTAACCCCTTGACCTCATATTAGAGGCTTTTGTAAATCCTTAAGTATTTTTCATCCACACTTTTTGTAGCACTGTGTTTGTGAGCCTCCTCCACCCCTGACTGTGCTGATCTGTGTCTCAGTGCACCAATAGGAGGTTCCCCAGGGCTCTGTAACAGGGGGTCGTAAGAATTAGGTCTCGTTCAGGTAGAATAAGAGGCTTTGAACTACAGGACAGGCAAAGCTAGTCTGATCTCCCCCAAATGCTCACTGAGGTCTATCCAGCTCAGTCATATGTATAACATGAATACATTTGTGAAGAGAATATAATGAATCAGTCATGTCCAGAACTTTTGTTGATAAATGCTGTAGTATCAGATGCTCTGTTTCAAAACCTAGTGAGATCAGTGAAAAAAATAAATCCATGATAGCAGATGAGGCCAGGGCAAGATAAATACTGAAAAATATAGATACGAATAGGTCAGGATAATAATTTTTTTTAACCAATTTTTATCCAATATGTATTTGTCCTATGTTTAGATGTATTGCACTAGCTTAGCAACATGCTAATAGCAAACTCAATTTTGAGTCAAATCTCTTAGGAGTAGCTACTATTTTGTGGTGTGCGGAGTTGCTGCTTGTTGTTTAGTGTTCAAAATCAATCCGTTATGAAGTTAGGATGCTGCCTTAGAAGGCACTGTCTTTTAGAACTGAGCTAGTCTAAATTCTCTCTTGAAAAAATCAGATACTCTGCCAAACTGGATTCATTCAAAAAGCATTTCCTGTTTAATTTCCAATCACTGGTCTGCCAGAACTTTACCCTGGTTTTTTACTTTATTTTGCTCACTTGCTTCCCTTAAGGAGTGAGTGCGTGTGCTAAGTGTGAGTGTTGGGTTGCAAACCTATTTTCGTGTTCAGTAATGTACTTCATATTTTCTGCTTGCACAAGCTCACTTCATAGTTTTAAATCTTGCCGATGGAGTAGTGCATTTTTCATGAGACCTGCATGTGAATGACTCCAAACAGAGAGATGGAAGAATTATCATGGGAATTGCAGTGACGTCAAAACCTTTAAAACAGTATATTTGTGCTAGACTTTTCAGAGCTTAGCCCAATTCTGTACTGATGGCTTTTACATATCAAACAGATACACTCACACACATGTAGAAAGTATGTCAAGACACAATTAGATCATTTCCAATTTGCTAAAAGACAAACACTCATCATGCTATGAACATACAGTGCATCCTTAGGCTATATGACTAATGATTATTCCTCCATGGCTGTCATGGCTCTAAATTGAAATTATGCTAAAGTAGAAAATGATATGCAATTCAGTTTAAACCGAAACCGAATATCTTGCAGACTGCATTGTAAGGGCAAGCCTACCTGCAGTTCCCAAGACAAATGAAAACTGTAAGAGCACGAAATCTTTCTGTGTGCACACATTGTTCTCAGCCTCAACCACAGCTTTCCTCCGTCTGTAAGATCCCATGCATACTCAAACGACCCAGTTTGGAGACATTGCCTTTGAGACATTACTGTTTCTTTTTGAAGGCAGCTTGAGCTGCACAGCATGACATCGCCATTAGAGAGAGCGTATAGGATAGGAATAAAAAGAAAAGAAAATGATTAGCAAACCCGTGCATTTTAAATAAAGCGTGTTTTACTGTCATGACAACAACTATTTGATGTTAGGACTCTAGCAAAAAGATATGTAGGTTAAATAAGGTTTAGTAAATGCCAGACTACAGGGTTGCAATTGAACAAATGGTGACATTTCTCAAATGTGCCAGAGTATGAATCTCTCTGCATGAATCACTGCCTACCAACTTGAAAGTCATTTGTATTTTTGATGTCTGAAAATCTTCACCCACACCCCAGGCTCAGGAGTGTGTGTTTGTGTGTGTGTGTGTGTGTGTGTGTGTGTGTGTGTGTGTGTGTGTGTGTGTGTGTGTGAGAGAGAGAGAGAGAGATTTACATTACTGAGAACTAAAAAGTAGAAACAGAGAAGCGAGAGAAGATTGGAAAGTTGCGGCGGCAGGCGCATCATAGCTCTTAACGCACATTAGTGGAAGGCGAAAGTGGGCTAGATTTTGCATTTTTAATTAGAGAAGGGATTTACTATCTGTAAGAATCCTCTGCTGAGTGAATTGAGAGGGAAGTGAAAGGACCACAGAATTAAGAGATTTTGATGATGCTGTTGTTTTTGTGTCCTCAATACTGTGTTTTTTCTTCCCTAGCCCCATTTTTTTCTAATATCTAAATTCTTTCAGCTGCTTTGCTACTTTCTCTTGCTGGCATGTCTCACCATCAGTGCATGACTTAATAGGTCTGTGTTTGGCTCTGTCCTCAGGTTCCCACACAGCAGATAAACTAGAAGGACAGACTGCACCACACAACTGTTGATGTCACAGTCCAGAAATCTCATCTGTAGCCAGAACACTGTTAAAACAACAAGAACCATAAAATGAATATTCCAGGTTCAGTACAGTTTAAAATACATTTTAAAATGTAATTTAATCCTGTGATGTCAAAGCTGAATTTTCAGCATCATTACTTTTCAGAAATCCTTAGGTATCCTTGGGCGCTGTGGTAAAGCCCCCGTCCTGACCACCGTCAGTCCTGCAAGCTTGCTTAACAACATGATCGAGCTCATATTTATGAGGTGAAACTGATTTGTTTGTAATATGCAGGACTGCTTTTCCCAACGGTCACTTGGACTGTGAATGAGTTTCCCATTACAGCAGCTGTAAAGCAACAGAACAGCTGTATTTAATCTTATGTAATGTGCACTATACTGTCTTTTTTCCATCTGTCTTTTTCTAAGAAATACACAAAGTCTGCATTGTAGCTCTCACATTTCTTCCAGATCCTGTGCACCTGTTGCTCCCTCAATGTTCCCAAGTCATGGTAATAGTGTGAGTGTTGATTACAGCTGTTGAAGTGCAGCTGTGTTCAGTTCTGCAGCTCTCCTTGTGTCTCAACTGAGATCTTTAAACTCATACACTCTTCAAAAGTTCTAAATTGGGTGGATAGCATTTTAAAGGGCCCCTATTGTGGATTTTTGAAAATGACCCCACTAGTAACATAGCTTGAATAAAAACAACCTGCAAAGTTTTAAATCTGAAAGTGTACCGTATATAAAGTTATTGTCTTTCAGAAGTAAGAGTCGACTCTGAGTCAATGAAATGAATCGTTTTTCAAACAAGTCATAAGCCGTTTCGTTTTGTTGTGAAACATTAGCATATTGCCCGCCCACTTCTTGCGCGCACAGACACCAGGGAAAACTTGAACGCCCTCAAAAACACTGTTGCTGATTCCTGTGGATACTGGATAGCATAATGTTGAGAAGATGCTGTGCTCTCCAATGTGAAGGTAAAGCCAAGACTCTCTGTGTTTTGTTTATGGTGTAGGAAGCCTCTCAGGACAAGCAGAGCTGACGTTGTTTTGGCAATGGGCGTTTTCTTGTTTTCGATACGCGCGCTTTACACAGTAGACCAATCACAACAGACTGAGATGTCTGGCCAATCAGAGCAGAGTAGCTTGCGGAAAGGAGGGATTTAGAGAGATTGACTCATCTGACGAGTCGTTTGAGAATCATTGAAAATTTGGTTATGTGCAAATGTATATTATGAGAAAATGAAACAGTTTTTTGTCCTTTGATGCATGTAAACCTGTCGTAGGAGACTCCAAAACAACATTAGAAAACTTTAAAATAGCATAATAGGGGCAGTTTTATGTTCTTATGCTCACTAAGGCTGCATTTATTGGATCAAAAATACAGTAAAACAGAAAAACTGTGAAATATTATTCCAATTCAAAATAACAGTTTCCCATTTTAATCTATTTTGAAATGTAATTTATTCCTGTGATGCAAAGCTGAATTTTCAGCATTACTGTCCAGTCGATCCATCCAGTCTTGTCACATGATCCTTCAGAAATCATTCTAATGTGCTGATTTGCTGCTCAAGAAACATTTCTTACTATTATCAATGTTGAAAGCAGTTGCTGCTCAATATTTTTCCTTCTTTCTTTTCTTTTTTGCCTGTTGAGGAAGCATTTTTAGGCATCATAGATGAGATCCCAAGGAACCAGAAAGTAGGCATCTTAATTATGTTGCTTTAAGATATTTTGTTTTAACCAAATTCTACGGCAGCATCAAATGCATCTCTTGCAGAGAAGACAATCCCAATATGCACTGCAATGAGGCTAGTGAAAAAATACATCCAAGATCACGTGTCTCATTAATGCTTCAATTGACCTAACAACAGAAACACAATTCAGATTAATCCCATCAGTGCTATTAAATACACTCCCCTCCCCCTCACGCACATCATTTAACACACATATACACACATATGCACACACACGGGTCAGAGAGCAGCCAAATGTTCACTGATATCCTGGGCATTCAGATGTCTATTTAACCAGAAGAGGTCCTCATTGGTTGCCATGGCGACTCCTCTCCTCGCACTATTTTATTGAGCATGAGAGGCCATTGCCTGGGCGTCTGGAGGAGGAATGCTGAGCAGAAGACCCTGATGTTTGGAGTCTTAGTGTCTGAGAGAAGATCTGATGCCGCTGTGATAGCAGGCCGTAAAGGCCTCTAGACCTGCACACACATTTTGGTATCGGTTTGTTAATGTCTGTCATTTTGTCTGACTTTCATTGTCTGACCCTAGAGGTTCATTGCACTAATAGTGTCATAAAAACATTCACAGTCTCTGACTAATTGTTGATTGCTTAAATAATTACAGGTTGAACTGTGGAAATGTCACACCTATTCTAACAGGATGCGATGTCTGTTTCCCTTTCACCTTCTGTCAGTGCCAATAGGATAGAAATATCACAGAGGAAATGTCTCAGTTGTTTGTTAAGATTGAATGGAGAGCAATTGGAGGTTTTAAAACGGCAGTAATCTCAAATAACTCAATGAATCAATAAAAATCAGCAGTTTGTGCATGATCCTAAAACATAAACTTTAAACATTTTCATCAGGTACTTCCACAATCAAACGATCTACTATCTAGATTTATTTTATTGCTCTATACTCTGAATTTATGTCAGCAATTGTCTCATTTGTGTATTTTTCTTATTTTCTGAAGAATTTTTAAAGGAAATATTAAGCTTTTAAGAAATTTTAAGATTAATATATGAAATAAATACTAAGAAATTTTAAGAGAAATAAAGAGAATCATAATAGTTAGATATATAATAGATCTATATTATCTGATAGATAGATAGATAGATAGATAGATAGATAGATAGATAGATAGATAGATAGATAGATAGATAGATAGATAGATAGATAGATAGATAGCGTTGTTTAATTAAAGTGAACACAGCGGTTGGGGAAGGTTGATAGAAGAAAGGGCTCTGGTTAGAGTGCACTAAAAATAGATAGAGTTACTCGCTGGTGTGCTCAACGTAGTAGATTTACTACACTCACTCTGTCAAGGGGGCGATCAATCTGCCCTCTCTGCATTATAACCTGTGTGCTTTTGAACACTGTGGGCTCTTGTTATAACAGGCTGGGTCACACACTGTGAGTCACCTTCTCATTTTCTGAGAAGATATGATTTCACTCTGGGAGGTTTCTCCAGTTTGATGTTTCTTCCACAGTGAAACAGGACTTATAGTCAAGTCAAGTCAAGTCAAGTTTATTTATATAGCGCTTTTCACAATGCAGATTGTATCAAAGCAGCTTCACAGTATTAAATTAAAATAATACATCAATGTTTGTTTCTAGTGGAAAACGTCCACGTTTGGTAATGCTGATCAATAGTATTGTTGATTGATTAATTAAATTAAATATCCCCAAATATCCCCAACTGAGCAAGCCAAAGGCAACAGTGGCAAGGAACCGAAAAACTCCATCAGGTGACCTAATGGAGAAAAAAACTCCCTTATAGTGGAGGAGGGAAACTGCTTTGGGTCCATCTATGCATTCATACAAGTGGTTAGACAGCCGACACAGAGAGAGACAGATGGAGGCAGATTTATGAAACATGGGAGGGACAAGAGTGAAAAAGATGGAAAAAGGGATGGACAGGAGGGAGGAGACGTGGTCAGGAAGGATGCAGTAGTGTTGTTGAACTCTGATTAAACTGTCAGAGTGAAAAACGACAGGTCATGGGATGCTACCACACACACACACACACACACACGCACGCACGCACGCACACACACACACACACACACACACACACACACACACACAAAAAGTATGGAAGCTTATTTCCACCAGGAAAAAATAATAATAATAAAATAGGTTATTGCAGCTTTTTATCTCACAATTCGGACTGTTTTTTTTTCCATGCCAGGAAAAAAAACAACCCAAAAAACAAAATTATGAGATGTATCTCAGAATTCAGAGAAAAAAATGTCAAAATTGCAAGAAGTAAGTTGCAAGATTGCAAGATTCTGATTTTTTTCCCCTCAGAATTGCCTGTTTTTTTTCTCAGAATTTTGAGTTTACATCTTGCAATTTTCTGATTTTTTTTCTCTGACTTCTCAGTTTAAAAATAAACTAATATAAATATAGACTTGCAACTTGGAGAAAAAAGTCATAATATGAGATAAAAAGTTTGCAATACAAGCTTCCATAAAAAAGAGAGAAGAGATAAGAGTGAAAAGAGATATATGTGATTGTTCTCCACTGACGATCACAATGCAAAAAGATGGAAAAGTGCCATAAAAGATGCATGTAAAGAGGGGAAAAAAAACAAGGAATGGGAGAATAATCCCATGACTCTCCGGTTTACGATCAGGCCTTTTCCTGTTGCTCCAAACTTTATCTCCATATCTAACCCAGTGAAGAGAGCTCCACACAAACAAAGCTAATCCTGGGAGAGGAACAGATAGCACGGGCCTTGCTGAGTAAACATCAGTTTTCATAGATGTAAATTAAGATAGCTGTGTAACAGTATAATTTGTTATCTTTGCAATTACGAAACCATTTCCCTAGTCTTTGATGTCCAAATATTACTTTATTACGATGTCAAACTGAGAGTATCCTCCAAGTGTCATGGATCCTTCATGGATGGGACAGACCAGATCCATCCGTAGTGCCCATAGGAATCGATTAGTAAATGTGACCATCGTTAGAGAGGAAGTAAACAGCGAGTTCTGTTTGGAAGTCATAAACTCTGATAGGCTCATGAGTCAAAGGTCAGCTGTTCAGTTTCAGATGAAGGGGTGGTGGCATGAACAGGACGGATGGAAGTGATTTTTAGAAAGTGGAAAATTAGTCTTAATTCACAAGATCAGTTTGCCCATTAAGATGCCACCCAGAAGAGAGATGCATCATGGTCTTATCAGCACAGAAATTGGTGCACATAGCAGTTGCTCTCACTTTCTTTTAATCACCCTCATCCTGCTTTACATACAGTATATATACAGTATAAATGTGTGGGGTGTTCTTTGTGTAGGTTACACATCTAAAACATATGGAAGCCCATTTCACATAAACACATACTTAAATTGTAAAGTATATGAGATAAAAACTCAAAATTCTGACAAAAACAGACATAATTTGGACTATAACTCATACTTATGACAGTATCTAATAATTCTCTTTTTTAATTTTTTTATAACATTTAATGTCATAATTTTCACTTTTTATCAGTGAAGCTGTCTGCAGTTCACAATAAATATATTGTTTACTTCATGTTTACACGTTACTGGTATAATGAGAGTATCATGAAAATGTAGAACGTCAGAGAGCTCGAGTGGTGTGTCAGCAACTTTAATTTAAACACCTCTGATTGGCTGTTGCATTTATGTGCTCAACAGACATGCCCTGTGATTGGTTAAGGCACAAAGCAGCGAAAAACAAACAAACAAAAACACACATTGTAAATATATACTTGTGACGCAACTGGAGTACATGTAAATGAAATTCTCACAGCATGTGTCGACACTGGATTATTAATATTTCTTTAATAAATATTTGTTTGTTCACTAAAGTCTGCATCCATGTGTGCTTTTGTCCACTCAGACTGTGTTTATCCAAGCACACATATATCATAGAAATACTCATGCTTATCTTTATTGTGCTAGCGTTATAATATAACATTTCTTGAGTGATATTAACATTAACACAGTGTCTGATCAGTCATATTGCTAATAGCTATCTTGCTAATTTACAGTTGTATTTTTTCTCTAGTATCACACCCAGGGAGGAAATTGCTGTTATTTTGATATGTTGGCAGAACGTCCTCCTTCCTCATTCTGGCCATGAGATACTGTCTGACTGCTCTTCCTACTCCAGTCGAGGGTCGCAGGCCTCTGCTCTTTGTATTGTGTGTTGTGAATTACTTCCCTGGCCTTTAACACAACAGTGACTGCAGGCCCACATCCACAGCCAGGCTGACGGTGTGCGTTTCCCCACGATAAGGCTGGTTCTTCCTCTATCTCCTCTTTCTCTCTGTTCACACACACCCACACTTTATCATCGTCAACAACGGTTATAGAAAGAGCTGATGCTTACCAGATTTGTGTAATGCTGATTTCATCAGTGAACTTTAGAGACATATTTTAGCATACTTTATGCATGGTATCTGTTCAATCTCCTGAGAATGAAAAAAACTGTGTTAGATAATCAGTTTAATCTGATTAACGGACCTTTAAAATCAGATTGTTCTTTGATTCCTCTTTTTTTTTTAATAACAAGGAACATATTTTAAGTATATATGTCTGTATAGCAGTGATCTCTAAATGCAAATAGCTGCACAAAGAGGACACGCTTTTCTAAATCTATAAGAACATGCAGCAATAATGCATATAAAAATAGAAATTTTGTTTTATTCCCCTAAGGGCCGGTAAGATGATTAAAATTTGAGGGCATATTGCTCTCTTGCATGAGCTGCAATGCGTGTGATAGGAAAGGAAAGCTTGGGGGTGAATGATGACAGCAATGCTCTGGTGTTTAGTCATGTACCACAACCTGATTATCTGTGAAGATCAAACGAGCAGTGCACTGGAAACCAAACAAAGCATTGTCAAGTTTCTCTCCAGAAACAATATGTGCTAAATTAGATCCTCCCAAACTAATTGAGCACATAGTTTGCTTCTGTTTAAGGACCTTTGAATTAGCAGTTGCTAATGAATGAATATTAGAGGAAGAAAGTCCTGCAAAATCCAGGTCACACAATAAATAAGTAATTGTCTGCTGGTGTGTAAAAGCTCTGTGGTGTGAAATCACATGCATGTGAGAACTGTTTCAACCCAGTTTCTTTGCTTTGGAAAAAAAATGTTGCATACACATTATTTCTAAATTATTGTACGTGGAAAAAGAAACACTGTAAGTTATTTCCTATCATTTGAAACCCTAAAAAACTATTTATTGTGCTATTATTATCATAAATATTATTATGCTAAAAGGAAGTAGCCTATTGCATGACAAATGTGGCACCATGATTAACGAAAACTAACTAATATAATTTCCATCTTTAAAAATGGTAAATATAACATTTTATCTAATATAACAAAGCATACTTGATGTGGGCCTGAAAATCTACTGCGTAGTAGGGATGAGAAATAAGGTGACAAATAGAATGGACTGTATTGCCATCTGCTGGTGGATACAAATGTAAGGAAAAGGATTGCGACTTACTCCATCTTTGAATTCTCAATTCTCCACGTGCTTGTAGTAATAACTGCACTATATATTTTAATATATAAAAATATAATAATTAGGCCAACTTATAGACCCTAATAGCCTACATAAAAATGTGCAAATCAATATTTGTTAGATTTTCTTTTTTTGTGGGTGATTATAAAACTTTTAATTAAAAACATTTTTTTTTGCCAACATTAATATCGATGCAATGAAAAGAGAGGGAATTGAAAACTCTTTTGCTCCCAAACAGCGGAACTAAGCTTTCGTTTCCCCTGTTTCCTGTCGGATCTTTCCATAGCGTGACACATCAAAATGGCGGAGCGGGAAGAAGCAGTGAGAGGGTTCATCGCTGTTACTGATGTTGATGAAGAGAGGGCCCGTTTCTTCCTCGAGTCAGCCGGCTGGGACCTACAGGTCAGGGTCACACTGATCACCTTTTTACTGAAATATTGTGCTGTGAAGCACAAGCTCTGCAGCTGAGAATTCAACAGACTTAAACCTCCGCTCACTGGCAGCCAGTGAAATCTATAACCGGCTAACGAAATGTGCAAGTCACTCTTCATTAAAATCACCAGGAGTGTCTTACACTGGTTTAAGTCGTTAATCACACATGATTTGATTCACACTTTAGGATGTGGTAGTCAGTATTGCCTTGAAGTGGATAATGTTTTTAAACCGTGCCGGTCTATTTTACATAGAAATCCATCCATAAGCTAGCAGCTTTAGCTTGTTCAATTGATACTCATGTTTACATTCGTGGTTTATTATTATTATTCGTCCTGAAATATATTAAATTGTGATGTTTTGGAGTCGTTAACATAATGAATCTGATGTATCTAATTACTGAAAGTAAAAATTGGTGTGTTTTGTTTCTGTAATTGACCAAAAGCGTGTCTGTCTGTGAAATGAAGTGACAGCTCTCTCTCCTCTGTCCCCTCAGCTTGCTCTAGCTAATTTCTTTGAAGATGGAGGAGATGATGATATTGCCACCCTCCCTCAGCCGGAAACTGGCCCTGTCACTCGATCCACAGGGCCAAGGTAACACAGGTCAACCCACGAACTGTTTGGGCTTCTCTATTATACACTATCAGCTATATTATGGTTAAAGTCATAATAACAGTTGTGCTGTGTTTAATGTAATCTGATTGCAGTGAACACAGAGTGACATCCTTTAGAGATCTGATGCATGAGGATGACGATGAGAGTGGTGAAGAAGAAGGCCAGAGGTATCAATATCTTGAACAGTTAATAACAGCTAAAAATGGACTTTTCTTAATATTTGGTGTTTATATTATTATGGAATAATGTCATTATTTGTTTATGGAATATTTATTTTTTAAATCATATGCCCTCGTAATCTTTTAAAAACATTAACTTCCCTTCTCTGATGACATGTGCACAGGAGTAAGGGCTAGACAATAATCCCTCCCTTCCAGCAACCTGTCACACATGATATCCCAGCAATTAGCAAATGACAACGATCCAATCAATTTCCAGTGGACAAAATCAAATTTCACCCCTGCATTTTTCATTCTCATTCAAGAAGCTGTTTCACTCGGATATACGTCACAATAGGGAAGAAAAGACGACCGCATTTTGTGACTTTAACACGAACATGAACTCTTTTGTATTCACAACCATGATAAGTTACTTAAATGGAAATGATTGCATAAAGGAAACACTGTCTTTTAGGTCTTTCTCCGTTTTTGCTTTTTGCTGTTCGTTCCAAGTATATATTAAAAGTGAAAAAATATCAATAAGTGATTAAAAAAAATGCTTGTTTGATAATTATACCACAATTAGACGTATAGTCTCCATGAAATCAGTTGAAGTTTTTTGGCTTTTAGTATGAATATATTAGCCTTACTGTTATCTATAAGCTCCATCTGTGCTCCAAAACAATGACAAAATTTGCATTTCGAAGATATAAGCATTGAAAACGTACAGTCTTCCGCCAATTTGGATCAACGATTTTGATGACATGACTGCACTTCAGCTTCTTGTCAGATTTTTTGTCCAATCAAATGCTCTAGAATCTAAAGCGTCTAGAATCGATGTCCTTCCGTCTTCCTGTTTCAGTGGAAATTATGTTAACACAATGAAAAAACGCTGCACTTTCAAGGCACTTCAGTGGGCCCTTACATTAAATATAGCGTCACCCTCCAAGACACTGCTGTCACTGCTTGACATGTCAACTACCCATATACTCTGTAAGAGGATGTTTTCTCAGTCACACTTTTATTCCATCTCTAAGAGCCAGATAAAGACATAAATACTTTCATTTCTGCCTTTACATGCTTTTAATGTCATGTTTACACATTTAATGCTCCTTTTTTTGAGTAACATCAGACTTCTCCTCCTGCAGGTTCTTTGCCGGGGGCTCAGAACGCAGTGGGCAGCAGATTGTTGGCCCTCCCAAAAAGAAGAGCCCAAATGAGGTGGTTGAGGACTTGTTTAAAGGAGCTAAGGAGCATGGGGCGGTTCCTGTTGACAAAGCAGGCAAAGGGCTTGGAGAATCCAGCAAGTCCAAGGTAGTTCTTCCACAAGAGTATACTTTACCGTATATTATAATTTGCTTATTGTGTATATATATATATATATTTATACTTATATCTCATGTTGATTATGATGTGCTCATGTTTCCTTTCTGTCTGCTCGTTCTACAGCCGTTTATAGGTGGTGGTTATCGATTGGGTGCAGCACCAGAGGAGGAGTCAACTTATGTTGCAGGAGCTCGGAGACAGCCCGGCAGTTCACAAGATGTGAGTCACCTAGCCTGTGCCTGCTGAAGTCATTCAGGCGTAGAGAGAGATCTGCTACAGTGATTTGTGCTGTACCAACAGGTGCATGTGGTGCTGAAGCTCTGGAAGAGTGGCTTTAGTCTTGATGATGGAGAGCTTAGGAACTACAGTGATCCCGGGAACGCTCTCTTCTTGGAGTCTATCCGCAGAGGGTGAGCTCTGAATTCATTCATGGATGTTCGGGAGAAGTTTAGCTGATTAGCAGAGGTTATTGTTCCCCCTCAAGTCACTTCCAAAAGCATCCAACATTTTCCATTAAATGTATTTAGTTTCATGTTGGACCCTCTTGACATTAGCATTGAAAATCCTTACTGGTTGAACACTATTAGATAGTCCTCCTCTTACTGGTTGTCAAATTAGACTAGATAATCCACTAAATCTCTTTGTTACTTGCCGACTTACTCAGGGAGATTCCTCTGGAATTGAGACAGCGTTTCCGAGGCGGTCAGGTAAACCTAGACATGGAGGACCATCGGGATGAAGACTTTTCCAAACCCAAGCTTGCTTTCAAGGCCTTTACTGGAGAAGGGCAGAAACTCGGCAGGTTAGAAAACTCTTTCTTCTCTTCTGATTTCCTTTCACTGAGCTGAAGGTGGCTTAATTACTTAATTACACTGTTTCTAATGCTGAAACACATGTATGGCTGCTCGGTTCTGGATAAATTGAGAATCATGATTTTAAATATGAGATCATGATTCTCCCACAATTCTAAATGGACAGTAACTAAACAACATGTATTTTACTAGAGGTTCTGAAGAAAAGGATAATTAGTCTATTTAAAAAAAAAAAACAGTTTGAATTGATTCAGTGACTTCAATTGTTTCATTACTGGATGAATCATCATTTTTGAACGAATCTTCTGAATAAATGAATCAATGACAAATAAAACTTTTAACAGTCTCTTTATATTTGAAGTGTTATTATTTTCAAAAGGTGATTTACACTAATTTTGATCATCAGTGTTTATATCCGAACTATAAACTTTTATCCCAGTACTTCTGTGATCATTTGAATGATTGTAAGATATATAACGATACTGTGATGTTGAAAAGACTGTTTGTGAAGCTGTTTCACACCTACACATGATAACTGCTTTCTCTGGGTCAGCGGCAGCACCAATGCAGATTTAAATGTAGGGCTGCACATTTTGGCCCCAAAATTTAGCAAATGTATCAATATGACTATAGTACTAATATTAATTATTACTAAAATAATGTCGTTTCAAATCCGTTAGGCATTCGAACCTCTTCGGAACACAAATGAAGATCTTTTTGATTAAATCTGGGAGCTTTCTGTCCCCCCATTGAACTAACCCTGTTATTATTGTAAAATATCATTGTAAAATAAAAACATAAAACAATATAAGAAAAATTGTATAATGATATGTAATCGTACAACTGTAAAATTACGATACTAATATTTATGGCTGTCTAAATTTGTTCATTTTTTAAATGTTAAACCATCGAACCTTCATTTTGGCAGTGAACTGATGGGACACCATAAAGTTTCTCTTTTGATGACAACAGCCAAAATCATTACAAGTTTTGGGAAAATGGATGCATATATTTGGTTTAATCACAGGCTTTGTGATTTGATAATCACACTAAGCCATATTGCAATTTCAGTTTTGCTTCAATTAATCACGCAGCCCTAGTCAATCATGAATTATTTCGTTTGATGGGCACTTTGGAGCTCTATCAATTCATTGTGGTCTACTTGATAACACTTGATCATTAGATGTTATATAATTGAATGCGGCTGAACTGTCCTCATTCTACACTATCGTCCCTCAGCGCCACTCCGGAGTTGGTTTCGCTCCAGAGCAACCCACTGGACCAGTCTAGCAGTGAAGCTGAGGCTAGTGCTTCCATCAGTGTGGACAGCTCTCAACCTGTCACTAGCATCCAGATCAGACTGGCCGACGGAGGCCGGCTGGTGCAGAAATTCAACCACACCCATAGGTAAATAAAAATGCTTTGAATATTGTGAAAAATCTTCCTCACGACTGACTGACCGTTCCACCTTTCTCCATCTCAGGGTGTCTGATGTGCGTCAGTTTGTGGCGAGCGCTCGTCCAGCTTTAGCCGCCACTGAGTTCGTTCTCATGACGACCTTCCCCAACAAGGAGCTGACGGACGAGAGCCAGACGCTGAAGGAAGCCAACCTGCTGAATGCCGTCATTGTGCAGCGGATAAAGTGACAGCGCCATCCGCTGGCCTGGCTTTATTAAAGCGCTCTTGAGTTGGAGATACCTGGACTGAAAGGACTTCTAATTACTTAATTTTGTTTTCTTTAGTGATATGTTATTCCCCTGTGACAGTTTTGAGGGTGGTGGGTGTTTCTGGTTAAGCAAAATGGAGATGAATGGGGAAACAATCACACTGTGATATAGTTAAAGGAAAGGAGAGAGCAACCGAAGCGAAGATCTAACAAGTTTTATGATTTTAGAATAACTGCTGAACACCTCAGATTGATTAAAAAGAGCTGAAGAGTGAAGAGTTTTGACATTCTTTTACCTCGATGTCTATCTTGCAGCTATATGCTGCTTCTGCTTTACCACCTCCTCGGTTTTATTCCTCGTTCCGTGATTCTTCTCTTAGCATTTCTCAGAACTGTCATTAAAAATAAAGTAGCCTTACAACCCCATTCAGTGACACTGACCTCCAAGATTAACCTCAACTGTCAATGATCAAAATGTTTATTTTTTACAAAACCTTTCTTTTTTCAGATTTGAGGATTTTTTGGTTATTTAGGTTGTCATGCTATATTATTGTTTTTTTTATTATATTAATTTTGCCTGATAATAAAATAAAATAAAGAGTTGGTTAAGAGCCAACTTCAGTTTCGGACACTGCTGCTGGTAAACTTATCAGCGGCCTTCTTGTATTCTATGCAGAAACTGACTATAAATCTGGACGTATTGCGTGATTGTGAGCTGTGGTGAACCTGATATTAAACCCCTTTGTCTGGCATTGGAGAGCGCTTTATCTTTTTGGGGGTGTTTTGGAGTATGGGACCACCAGGTGCTGATACCCTAGGAACTCCCCGCCATAAAAAAAAAGGGACCTTTGAATGTCAGGAAGCAGTTTGTTTTTGAAAGCTTAGTTTGACGTAAGATCGTGCTAGACTGCGTGATGCAAGCTATTAGTTCAGAAACTGGAGTCATGAGTTTGTCATGCACTCCCAAGGTCTGTGGAGTCCACCGGCTTGCAGTGTATTTGTGAAGAACATTTTCACATTTAGCACAGTAATGAAATTGAAATCCTACATTAATGACTTAATTGAATTTATTTATAAAAATACATCTCAACATTTTAGCATATGGATTCCACTATAATGTATACAAGCATTCCTCCAGTATTAAATGAGATTACGTTATATGGCCCGTTTTATTATTAAATTAGATATAATTCAGCTAATCGGATATATTAGTCATGGTTGCCTTTTAAGAGTTAACCAAGTTGAGCTGATTTTCGGCATGGGCTGTGGGGCTATATTCCATCTGTGTATATTTATGTGTGACTAAATACGTTCTAAATAAGTGAAAAATAAATGTCTTGTTTGTTGCATAGAGATATCATGAAGTATATAATCACTCAGTGGAGTATGTCAACAGCAAACATTCTTCGCATAGCTTGTCTTTTTTTAGGAGACTCATTGCTATTCCCTTTTACGCAGATGGATGTACATGATTCCACTGCACAGGAGCAAGGGTACACAAACCCACGCCAAGAAAAAGCAGTAGCCGAAGTGTCCCAAGCTCAACTCCCGAGAGTCCTGAAGGATTTCTTTATTGTGCAGGGTGTAAATGAGCACGGCAGTGAAGGCGTTGAGGCCTGAAAGGAGACAAAAGGTCAGAAAAAAATTTCCAAATGAAACGAGTGTTTATGTATTTTGGCTCCAAGACGTTAAAATTGGGTAATAAAGCAAATTAATTCAAAGCACATACCGGCAAATGCCTGGCAGATACCGGTGAGGTAAAAGAGTCCTCCTTTAGACATGGTGAAGAGTTGTCCCAGGAATATCAGGAATGAAATGGAGGAGAAAACCACGGACAGGACCATCAGAACCTGGACGGCTTGAAGCCACTCTGGTGGACGCAAAACATGGAGACTATTCTAGGCAGCTTTGAACCTCTTGTTTGGTGATGGTTATTGCAATAAATTCCCATATTTCAAAATCATTTAAGTGCTCAAATGTGTTATTTTACCCGTCTCTTGCGATGTCGCACAAAACCAAGACTCGGTTTCATTGTCAAATCGGCAGTTGTACCACAGGTCTGAGTTTTCTGCACCTTGCCAAACCCACCAGGACTGAATCATAAATATGCATTCATGTTTTTAGAAGTATGCACGTTATTCTGATTTTTGGGGATAAAGTGCTTCATATACTTACCTTCTCCATGGTGGCGATAAAGAGAACGGCCAGTGTGATGAGATGAAGCAGCGTGACAAACATTAGAAGGGACGTCATGGTGATAAACAGCACCTGTCAACATATGAAACCACCTCATCTGTGCATTTCTGTGTTGTAAATCAGGACATATATTTCACTTTTAACACATTTAAAATATGGTATGTATATATTGAATATTTATAAAATATTGGCAAACATTTAAGTGAAATGTATAACTTAATAATAATATATATATTATTTGTTTATAAACATTTAACTTAAACGTTTGCTGATATTTTATAAATATTCAATATTATTTTAAACTTTAAAATATTTTGTATTATTATTATTTATTATTATTATATTGTTTATAAACACATTTCACTTTTAAAATGTTTTAAAATATATTTTTTTTAAACAATATATTTATTCTATAGTTAGTGTTCTTGTATATTATTTATAATAAAATAAATAGGGGTGTAACAATATATCGTGTCACAATATATCGCAATACAAAAATGCAACAATATGTATCGTGGATAGTTCACCAAAAATAAAAAGTTTTCAGAGTCAGTACTACATTAAACTACAATATATTATGTTGAATATAATGTATAATAATGGGGGAATATTAGTGGGTCCTGATAATGCTTATGTTATAAGTCTTATGTTACCAGTAAAAAGTGGCCTACATTATTTTAAATATATCTAGCCAGTGACAGAGTGCAAGCATATTCGTCTAAAATAATTCTGTATTTTCAGGTTCAGAATCATGAATATATTTATTCTGGTGTCACCATTGTCCAAGCCTATTCATTTACATTTAGCATTTAATCAACAGTATATTTTTTCTTAACCTTTACCATATGTTTTGGAGTATCGCAATAATATCGTATCGTGAGTTCAGTATCGTGATATGTATCGAATCGTGAAATTAGGGTATCGTTACACCCCTAGATGTAATAAAACGATTATTATATAATAAAAAACTATTGTTTGATATTTGATATTAAGTCAAGAGTTCAAGACACAACTGCATAATTGTACGTTTAGCCTCAGGTTTTCTGCTTTTGCCAAAACCAAGACAGTGAAAAGGACAGGAAGTAAAAATAGTAAGTAAACTGACTATGGCTGAAGTCCAGAGCTGAGAAATGAAGGCACTCTTTCAGACTTTTCTAAGTCTTGAGACACACTGTGCTTTTCTTCAGGTCAAAGCTAAAGAAGAACAGCCTCGGGAAAAGTTATTTTCTCATAACCAGTCTTCAGTCATTCTCAGAGACCTTTTACATAAAAAAATCTTACAACTGTTATGTAGACTTCTGACTATAATAAAATGATGATGTTCAAGCACGGATTCATTCCCTTGTTAAAAATCCTTTCACAGCAGAGTTTGAAGTGGTAAAGTATCTTAAGTTGTGTTTTAATAGTTTTTTTTTAATTATTATTTCACACTATAAACAATAATAAAAGCAGATCAAATAGAAGTAAACTCACCAAATGTGATCCAAATCCAACAGAGGCAAATATACGATGTATGGGCTCTTTCGGTGTTTATTCAGGTCTGCTGCTGCTCTCCTCCTTTTTCGGCTCCAGTAAATTGGAGGATTTTGTGGGGTCAACTTCAGAAACGCCCATTTCCTTGCTGTTGGGTTAGTTCTGTTGTCCTGCACACAGCCCCATCTGATCCTCCTTGTGTGTTCAGGAAATGCATGAGCATGGGCACACGTCTCTCTTTCCTTACAGTCGTTTATCATCTCAGAGGGTGTGCGCTGAGTTCTTATGGGCGTCTATCATAACTTTAATCTCCTTTGATGATGTCAATTATGTGAGTGGGTTTCATTCATCATCGCCCATGCGATGGAGTTATGGGAAAGCCACCTAAATGGAGAAAACTACAGGAACCCAGTGTTTATTTGTCCAGCTGTGTACAGTAAATGTAGGTGGACCAAGGAAAAAAATAAACCCTAATATATGTTATAGTATCAAATGCATAAGTGTTACAAATGCATTGACACAATAAATACAATAAAATCTTTCCATAACTGAAAATTCATCTGTCCATTGTATTGAACGCAATGCATTAAAGGGTATATTTCTTCATTGGTTATTTCAGTGCTCATACTTGGTCTATATCTTAGTCTATTTCAAAATATATCATTGTGCTATTTTATAAGCTCATAACAATTGCTGTAGGTTAATGGTTTAAAAATATATAAGCATATTTTGCTTAAATGCATGGTTGACATTTGCTGTTATAACATTACAATTCTAAATACTTTATATAAAGATATATATAAGATGATGTTCAAAATTATTGGCTTGTTAAAATCATTTCATATTACCAGCAGAGTTTGAAGTGGTAAAGTTAAGTTGTTGTATTTTATAGTTTAGAAATGTGTTACATGACTCAAGGTTACATTTCTTTTAATTATTTAATTATTATTTTGTTATATTATTATAATTTTTGTTATTTTGTGAATTGTTTTAGTAGGCCTACATGCGTAAATGAAAAAAAAACAACAATTATTATTAATTAATTCATTATTATTATTAAAAAGCAAGGAATTGGGGGGGGGGGGGGGGGGTAATAGTAATCAGTTTAAACTATTTGCAAATATGATTATTTATTTTTTCAATTATGCACACATTCACTCTTATTCGTATGTCTAATATGTCAAAACGCACAATGTTACTCCTCTCGACGCATTCAGTTATGAATTATGTAAATAATAGCATGTTCAATTCAAAAAGGTGAAATTTCATAAAAATGTTGTGCAGTTTGCATTACTGGATTATTTTACTGCCAGTTGCTGAACATTTCAATCGTAAAACAGTTGTCAAATATTAAATGTTTAGCTACGTACAGTAGCCTACATCTCACCAGTCTTTCACTACTGTTTACACAACACCTTTTTCAATCAAAAAACGAAAAACTTTTGGCCGTTCATTTAGGCTACACAACAACAGCGGTTTGCGTTTTTCGCATACAGACAATGTTATCAAAACAATCCCTGTTCATACGAATCCAAAATGACTAAAACACTGTTTTCGGCTGCCAGGCCAGTCGTTGGCGTCTGGCGATGTTACTTTGTAAAGAAAGTGACATCGCCAATGTTTTGACATAGACTGAACACATATAGGCCTATGCATGATGTCACCGTTTTCACACATTCACGTTTTTGTAGTTTACATGTAGGCTCGATCAGGGGCGCAACTACCCAGTGTCAGAGGTGTATGCAGTAAAAGTTTGCCCCCCCCCCCCCCCCCCCCCCCCAAAAAAAAAACCAACAACAACAAAGAAATAAATAACTGTGCCATGTAGCCTAATGAGTGAGGAACGAGTGATAGCTAACATATGAAATAAGTATAAAATTGTCATTTATTAATAAAATTGAAGTAGCCTATACTTCACAGTGATGAATCCACTGCTGAGTGAACCCCTGTCCCTCTAGGGGGGTTCGGGGGCATGCCCCCCCCCCCCCCCCCCCCCCCCCCCCCCGTAAGAAAATGTTGTGCTTTTTAATGTTGAATTCATCAATCTGGTGCACTTTGAGAGTTCAAAATTAAAAGCTCCAACCCATATTCAGTGTGCAAATTAAACAAAGAAAAAATTCTAACCTTTTTTAGTAACACTGTCTGTCTACATTACACTACTACATAATAATAGTTATACTATGAATCCCATTTTAGTAATAGCCATATATTGTAAAACAAATGCACTGAAAACTAAAGGAAACTTTCATAATTAGTTTTGTAGGCTACTAATTTCTATACTTCACATTAAAGATGTGATTGGGCCAGCCCAGTGTCAATCAAGAAAAGAACCAATGGGGTGCTAATTATACGTGTGTAATGAAAAATGTCAAAAAATAAATAAAATAAAAAAAATAACGCTGACTTTTTTTTTCTTTTTTTTTTTTGACCAATGCATTACAACGGCACTAACCCAGCGCCGCCAATTAAGCAAAACAAAACAAAACGAATGGGCTGCCGATGTACGAGTTTTATGGGCCGTTAAGACAAAGACAAAAAAAAAAAAAAAATAGCCTATTAGATGTATCGGCCCAAAAAGCACGTCGGCCCACCGGGAATCTCCTAGCCTACATGCGTGGACGTCACACTTTAAATCCTACCTGTTGCCTTTGACCATCCACTTATTTAGCTGCTGGCGCATAAATTGACATGCCATCTCCTTTTCCCTCTTTCTTTTTCTATTTTTAGTCCCGACAGCTTTTTTGCTTGCTTTATCCATCTTTTTCGACTCGTACCTGCTCGCTCAGCGCTCACGGCGCCCCCGCCTGCTCGCGATATAATCCCTCCCTCTCTATGTCAAAATTATATGATGGAATCTTATGAATATCCTACTATAGCCTGTTAGTCCTCTAAAAAGTTATATAACATTGAGGAAATGCAGAAATTATTTAGAAACGCACAACAGCAGCTACGTATATATTTAAAAAAAGAAAAGAAAAAAAAGATCATCGCTTTGGCGCCCCCCTGGTGCTGCGCGCCCCTGTGCGCCGCATATAGCGCATTCCCACTTTTTGCGCCACTGGGCTAGATGATAACTATTGTTTTCAGAAACTTGTACTTTGAATCCCGTTTTCAAAAGTTTGCATTTTCAGTAATGAACTTGTAAATGAACGGCCAAAATGCATAAAAAGTTTTCCGTTTTTAGTAAAAAAAAAATATTTTTGTGTAAACATTGTTGGGAGTTCCACTCGCCTTTGTTTTGATTGGCCATCTCAAACATTTCGTGCAAACCAGCCTAAAAATGTAACTTTTAAGACTTTTCGCCATCCTAAGAACAGAGCGGTGTGTAATGGGAGTAAGTTACAGACCAGCATCAATAATTTTTTTTTTTTTTTTTTTGGTGTTTTTCTTTCTCAAAGAATAAAAATAAAGTCTCACTAATGGGTAATGACACCATATGGACCGTATGGACCGCACGGCAGTGGGTGGGTGGGGGGGGGGGTCAGTTGCTGGTTGTAGTTACCCCTCCAGTCCAGTGAGGTGCAGTATTAACTCTATCATCCCCGGTGTTTCCTGGAAACTTCTCAACGTCACAACGTCAGCGAAACAGCAATGGCGACAAGGCGCTCTGGGTTTTCACGGACCCAAACAAGCAGAGGAAATTCATGCAAAAACATTTTTAATAAAATTCAACAAGGACAAATCACAGGTGTTGGCTTGACTAGAGGGTCTCAGGTGAGATTTTAACTTATATAAATGTCCAAACTGCTTCCAAAACGCGTCTTAGACATTGTTTACATACGAGGGCCTGGAGACTCCTCAATCTAAAATAACGTTAGCTCTCAAAGAGTCATATACTACATTTCATTGAGAGCGATAATCCGACAAACGAATTGTGTAGGGTGGATGACAAATGTGTAACTGTAGGTTTTTATTTAAAAAAACTGATTTAGTGATTCTCTTCCTGCTTTTCTTCAACTTCGCAAACATGATTAGTTTATGATCTAACTATATGATAAAGTGCTGATGTTTTATGTATTTGCATTGCTTGCTAAAGGTGTTTAGTGCTTAAAATAGTCTGATAACAATAGGAACAATAATTCATATATCTGAAATGTATTTATAGTGTTTGAGCAGTGTTGTGTTGTGTTTGTGTTGTTGAATGAAGATTCCTGCGGTTTTGCTGGAGGAGAGAGATAAAAGAGCTCAATGGCAGGGAATACCAGTGTTATTGAGGAGACTTCATGAGAGCAGCCATCCTAACAGTGATCTCTCCAAGATTGACAGCATGGTCATGGTAATCAAAATGTCGTCCATTCACACAAAATGCATCGCCTGAAACCCATTCGTATAATTTGTGATCAGATGTTAATTGAGTTGTTTTGCAATTGTGCAGGAGCTGTCGTCATTGCTGTCTATGGAGGCCATGTCATTTGTCACAGAGGAGCGCAAAACACCACAGGAGTCGGTTTCACCCAATACATATACGTTTGACCTGTTTGGAGGAGTTGATGTGAGTTTCTCGTAATTAAATATAATGCCTGACTAATCTTGATCAAGATGGGCTAAGTTAAATTGTCTTCATTTTGAAGGCATTCATGTAAATGGCTATTCTTATTCATCTTGTATGTAGTTTCTAGTTTTCAACTGTTCTTAAGCTAGAGCCCCTAAGAAGTTAGACTACTTTGCAAATGTTTGGGGTCAGTGCGATTCTTTTAAAATAATAATACATTTATTCACACAAAGCAGTAAAGTGACAGTAAAGACGGTATAAACATTTATATTATAAAAATGTTTATATCTGACAATTGTGAGTTAGTTCTCAGAATTGTGAGTTTGACTTGTGAAATAGTCGCAATTTCCTTTTGTATTTTTTAAATTCCGTGGCAGAAACAAGCTTCCATAATTTTCAGCATTTATAATAAAAATTACAAACGATTATTTATTTTTGCTAATTATTATTTTATTTCAGTTAGTTTTTCAGTAACTGTTGTTAGTTTCGTTTAGTTTTAGTTTTTCATTTATGTTGAAATTTCTATTTTATTTCAGTTTATACTCTTGAAAACATACAAAATCTTACATGGAATCATAATATTTGAATTTAAAAGGAATCAGTTTGGCTGTTACCGTAATTATCATACTAGTAATCACAGTATACAGATTTGTTAGTTACTCAGTGCTTTTGTCATTCGTCTGCAGCTATTCGTAGAGATTCTGATGCGGCCAACGCTCACAGTACAAGGAGACCTACCCATACGTAAGCTTATTTAAATATTAAATCCAAGCTTCCTCATTTCCACTCTTCTCATTCTCATCTCATTTTTTAGGAAAGAGAGAGTATTTGATGTTTTTCAGTTTAATTAAAGGTTTGCTTTATTATTTTTAGTGAGCGATGATCTCATCAAGGACTGTCTAAGCGGACTGTACAACTGCTGTATATGTGTAAGTATATTAAAAAATGCATGACTCTGAAAGGACAGAAATAATAATTATGAATTATTTCACTTGTTTCCTTGTGAGTAACAGCCTCTGCTTTGGTCTGTCAGACAGAGGGCGTCACAAAAAGCCTTGCAGCGAGGGAGGATTTCGTCATGTTCCTGTTCACTCTCATGTCCAACAAAAAGGTTTTCTTACCAACTGCCACTCTTATTGAGGACATTCTGAGTGTCCGAAAGGTAAAAGCAAATGCATATACACTACTGTTTAAAAGTTTAGAGTCAGTAAAAAATGTAAGGAATTATTTTATTCAGCAAGGATGCCAGTAAAGACATTTGTAATGTCACAAAAGATTTCTGTTTTAAATAAATGCTGTTTTTCTTTTGAACTTTCTATTCGTCAGAGAATCCAGATTTTTTTTTTTTATCATGGTTTCCTTTAAAAATATATTAAGCAGCACAACTGTTTTCAATATTGATGATGATATTAAATGTTTCTTGAGCAGCAAATCAGCATATTAGAATAATTTCTGAAGGATCATGTTGCTGTGAAGACTGGAGTAATGATGCTGAAAATTCACCTTTGCTATCACACAGATTAAAAGTGTATTTTGTATGATATTCAGAAATGCTCTCTGTCTCTTAGCAGCGTAGTAAATCATTTATTTTCTATTTTAACCTTAGGAAATCATTCAGCTGGAGAAAATTCCCAACTTGGCTAGTCTGGTCCAGAGCTTCAACCAGCAGCAGCTGGCCAACTTCTGTCGTATCCTCTCGGTCACCATATCAGAGCCAGACGTTGGTGTAGATGACAAACACACTCTCCTGGCCCGCAGTACCCAGCAAAAGACCAGCACGTGCACATCACGCGCTGAGAGCAACCAGGGTTAGAAAACACAACTGTAGTTAATCCATAAAATAATAATATGCTTTCTGTTGTGTCATGTGGTCACACACTTGCTCTGATCTGTCTGCAGTGGCTCTGCTGAATATCCCAGGCTTTATTGAGCGCCTTTGTAAGCTCGCCACTCGAAAAGTTACAGAGGCGGCGGGTGCTTCTGCCCGGCTGGAGCTGGAAGACTGGCATAGTTGGCTTGACAACGCACTGGTTCTGGATGCTCTCATGCAGTTAGCAATTGAGGAAGCGGAGCAGAGCAGTACAGGTGAGATCCTCTTCTCTTTCTTGCTCTGTTATTTATATTAACTGTGATTCCTCTCCATCCTTTCCTGTTACTTGGTCTCATCCACTCTGATTGGCTGTCTTTCAGAGTCATCTGATGAGAGCTCCCTGTCCTCCAGTCCGCTCAGACACAGGCTGCCCCAATCTATGAAGATCGTGCACGAGATCATGTACAAAGTGGAGGTTCTCTATGTGCTGTGTGTGATGCTTATGGGCAGACAGCGAAATCAGGTAATGTGACGGGATTGAAGTGACTGAATATTAATATGATAAATTTGACATGGTATGAGCCACCCAACAACTGACAACTAGTCATTTAGTAAGCTTGAGTAATAATAATAAGAATTGTTTTTTTAAAGTCTCTTATGTTCACCAATGCTGCATTTATTTGATCAAAAATACAGTAAAACAGCAGTTTTGTTTTGTTTAAAATAACTAATTTATTCCTGTGATGGCAAAGCTGAATTTTTAGCATCATTACATTAGTCTTCAGTGATTCTTCAGAAATCATTCGAATATGCTCATTTGCTGCTCAAGAAACATATCAATGTTGCATATCAAACAGCTGTGCGGCTTAATATTTTAGTGGAAACTATGATGTATTTTGAAAGTTCAAAAGAAATCTTTTGAACCATTATAAATGCATTTATTGTCTTTTTTGGTCATTATTTAAAAACAAAAAAGTATTAATTCCTTTAAACCCAGACGTTTGAACGGGAGTGTATTTTAAAGAATCAAATTATATATTTTTACTCTTGTTACACAGGTTCACAGAATGTTGGCAGAGTTCAAGTTAATTCCTGGACTCAATAACCTGTTTGATAAGCTGATCTGGAGGAAGCAGCCATCGGGTCACGTCCTACATCGACAGAACCAGAACTGTGACTGCAGTCCAGTAAGAAGCAGCCCTTCATTACTCAGACTTATTTAAATGACTCTTACATACAGATGACAATACACCTCTTTTCTCCTACACATCAGGAGATCTCTTTCAAGATCCAGTTCCTCAGGCTGCTGCAGAGCTTCAGTGACCACCATGAGTGAGTATAACACCGAGATGCAAGGAACAGGGAATGTTAGACTCAATATTTCTACATTTCTTAGCATATACTCAACTTATATTAAACCATCTATTTATTGATCACAGGAATAAGTACCTTCTTCTAAGTGGACTGGAGCTGAATGAACTGAGTGAGATCTACCTGAGTGCGAACATCTTTGAAATGGATGCACTGAATAACACAGACAGGCATGGGGACCCTTTTCATATCATATACTTTAGTGCTTCCTTATTCTCATGTTTTGAGCTGCTGATTAATTGGTTTACATTAACTTTAGTTAATTGTTTTACAGGAACCTTGTGTGTGATGGTAAAAAAGGTATTCTTACACGGTTAATCTCTGTAATGAAGAAAGAGCCAATTGATTCTTCATTCAGGTGAGATCTATAGTTGCATTTGTAATGTTTCCTTCCACATCTTGTGTCTTGAGTTTGACTGGTCACATGACATTTCTCCATGTATTTTTCACAACTCACTTCAGGTTCTGGCAGGCAAGAGCAGTGGAGAGTTTTCTGAGAGGAACGCCATCTTATGCCGATCAAGTTTTCCTTCTCAGAAGAGGCTTGTTAGAGGTAAACGCAATGTGTGATGAATCCATTTACACACTACTGTTTTTTGAAAGAAATTAATAATTGTATTCAGTAAGGGTGCATGAAATTGATCAAAAGTGACAGTTTCAAATAAATGCTGTTCTTTTGAAGTTTTTTCAAAGAATCCAGATAAATATGTTATTTTAAATTGTAATAATATTTCACAATATAACTGTTTTTTTTAAAACTTTAATATTGATTAAACAAATGAAGCCGTGGAGAGAATAAGAGACTTCTTTCAAAAACATACAAATCTTACTGATGTTTGAATGGTAGTCTACAGTCAATTAAGCTGTCTCATAATTTTTTTCTTTCAGCACATTCTATATTGCATAATCGACAGTGGCTGTAAGTCACATGATGTCCTTCAGAGCTACTTTGACCTACTTGGTGAGCTCATGAAGTTCAACATTGATGCCTTCAAAAGATTTAACAAATACGTCAACACTGAGGAGAAGGTGGGCTTAGAGTCAGATCTTTCTTGATTCTTCTTGTGGCACACACACTGAAGTGAATCAGTAGATCTCAAATCTGTCTTTCGACACCTCAGTTTCAGACGTTCCTGACTCAGATCAACAGCTCTCTGGTGGACTCTAACATGCTGGTGCGATGTATCGTCCTGTCTCTGGACCGTTTTGAGAGTCAGACTGAAGACATAAAAGGTTTGACTTGAAGTGATTGAACGATTAACGGAGAGATGGATGAAAGACGAGACATGTTTTAAATGTGTTTCTTTGTCTCTTTTTCTCAGTGGTTGAAGTGTTTTCAGAATGTCGCCTCTTGTCCTACATGGCTCAAGTGGAAAACAGGTTGTTCTACCTTTATAGACTGATCAGCATCATCAATGTACAAACCCTCACTCAGGCAAGTTATAAAATGTATTTTTTTTTGCAACCTATGGCACGAGTGCCAATATAAACACGGGGAGGGGTAATCTTCATTGAAGATATAATGTTCCAGCAAGTCTGTATTAGACTTAATAAAATTAAAGGCATTTCTTGATCAACAGGTGAGGTGATGTTGAACCAAAACATTTAAATAAGAGTAATTTCTCTACAATTATAAGTGCTATTTAGCCCGTTGAATCATCCTTAGACTTAATGCTGACAACAATGGAACCAATTGGCCATTTCAACATGACAATGACTTTAAAATTGATAGGCACCTGGGGTGGATCTCCAGGAGATAAACAGAATGGATGTGAAAAGTTGCTTGTGAATTTGTACACTCAGTGCCAAGAAGGGTCAGAGTAGTATAATATTATCCCCTGGTTTCACAGACAAGGCTTAATGCATGTTTGAGCTGTTTTAACTGAAAGCAGCTTTCACTGACATATCTTAAAATGCGTGACTGTCATTGTTCTGTCTCAAGAAGCACACCAGTAAAGTTTTTTTTTTTTTACGGCACTAAGGCCTAATCCTGTCTGTGAAATCAGGCCTATATGTTTGTTATATTTAATCAAGGGTGTACTCAGTTTTGCAACCCTTTCATGTAAGCAAAATTGACTAATTTGCTTATTTTACAGATATTGATGACATATTTTTCTGTTTTTATTAAGTCTGTTTACTAAATTTCCATTTGTCTTGAAATGCAATAGTGTAAATGTCTATTTTCTTGAATTGAAATAGTGATCACTAAGTAATGGGAACATATCTTTGTTCAGAGGGCGTGTACTAATTAATGCTGAGTTCTGTGAATGTATGTGTGCATATGGCGCAGTGATTAACTAGGAAAAATCAAAATGGCACTTAATGACAAAAAGGTTTGCCGACCCCTAATTTATGCTGTTGCAAGATAATATCCAAATGTGAGAGATCATTTAAAGCAGGGTTTCCACGGGGCATTAAAAGTCATTAAATGGATTTTGCGATAATTAAGGCCTTAAATGGCATTAAAAAGCATTAAATTGTAATCCTACAGGCGTTAAAATCATTTTGAAGAAAATTTTATATGATCAATTTATTTGAATATAGCCTTCATAATTAATCATTTTTATCTGCTGTCGCAAAATATGTACGTTAGTGTGATAAAAACACGCGGAACCAGTTTGGTGATTGCCTCCGGGCATTTTGAACAGCAGGAACAACAGGAATAAAACTAGACCAGAAAAATGGGAAAGTGCAAGGAAGACAAACAATTTAGGACATGGTTGCAGCCCGTTGGTGGTCAAAATAAAGAAGGATTTTGCAGTGTTTGTAAAAAGGTATTTAAGTTGGGTAGCAACAATGGGAATCAACGCCATAAAATCTCATATGCAGTCTGACAGCCACAAATCGACGGAAAAAGGATATATAAAATATCCGTGGTTAGTCATGGGTCGTGTATGGCATTAAAAATGAAAAAAAAAAAGCCATTAAAAAGCATTAAATTTAAATTGAAGATACCTGCAGAAACCCTGTAAAGGCCACTGACATTACACTAATTTGTTCAAAAATACCTGAAAAATGCAAAGCATACATAGATTGAATAATTTTTTTTATTACGAGTCAGACACATTTTTTTTTTTTAAACCAACATGAATACAAAGATTACATTTCTAATTCTTCTTTTATTAAATATCATTGACCCTTAAAACCTATTGCTGTGGTTTTGACCAATCACAGGAGAACGTGAGCTGTCTAAACACCAGTCTGGTGATTCTGATGCTGGCGCGGAGGCGGGGGAAGTTGCCTTTCTACCTGAGTGCTCTGCGAGAGAAGGAATATGCAGAGAAATACCCCGGCTGCCTGCTCAACAACTTCCACAACCTGCTGCGCTTTTGGCAGCACCACTACCTCAACAAGGACAAGGACAGCACCTGCCTGGAGAACGTGAGCTCCGCTCGATTGACCAAACGCAGACTTTCTGTCATAGATGTGGGTTCATAAGGCATTACCTTTTGTATCTCTTTCTCTACAGAGTTCTTGTATTCCCTTCACCTACTGGAAGGAGACAGTATCAGTGCTGCTGGGTTCTGGTAGAGGCTCACAATATGCCATTGCCAGCTACATTGATGAAGCCTACATGGACCTGGACAGAGACTTCATGGAGCTGTGACTATAGAGAATGAGAGGACTCTCTTTACATCAGAATAAAATCATGCCTAAATTTATAAGACCTCGTCCATTCAGATGCATTACAGAATAGTGTGTGTGTGAAGTTATGAGTATGTGGGTGCAAGTGTATCTGGCTATTCATGGCACTGAGGTTATTGATCTGCTTGTTCAACCGCATGAATGTGTGTGTGAGTGCGCGCTGGCTCACAGTATTAAATGTGAAATGAATGTGCTTGGGAATATGTAATGCCACTTTAGAGGTGTGTATAGTGTGTGTGTGTGTTTGCAATGGCACTAGACGAGTCTGGTTTGTAGAGTTACAGCTGCCTTGTTCTCTACTGCTGATTTCTCTTGCCTCCTGTGGGTCGAGTTGTCAGTGACACATCCAGACAAACTCCTGAAAGCAGTCAGGAAGAGTCTCACTGCCCATTGTCCCTCACTGCAAAAAAGGCTGTTTCATTCAGGGACATCCTAATGTCTAATGTTGGTGGTTGGCTTAGTTTACATACTGCCTGTATATTTATGTATGTTATGTACGTAGTTCTTACTTCAAAATTGAACTTTTAAGCCCTGAATTACAGAGTGACGACACAAAAGAAAATAAAGAATTGTTTTATCACAAGCATGTTTCTGTCTGGCTACAGCTTTAGACTGCGTATTCTATTAAAACCAGGTTTTCAATCAGGGGACCTCATACAGTATGTGAGATTAATTATTTTTTGTAATGTTTTTTATTTTATTTATTTTTTAAGGCAAGTTGCAGTTTGGCTTTCCTTTATATTTTATGTAAATCTATGATTTTTGTTTTGCTTAGTGAAATGAACTAAGCAATTCTTCTTTCCTTAATTTATAAACAACACCCCTATTTTGAACTAGTTTTTTCCTGGGATGCGTTTCCCAAACGTATCGTTAGCCAACCATGGTCGCCAGTTCCGTTGACGGAATTATCGCCGCTTAGTTGGCAGATACTTGCGTTGCGAACAGACAGAAATGGCGCGTTTTCTGAGGTGATTTTTTTTTTTTTTATTCAGTAAGTTACATTTTTTTTGTGAGATTAAATTTACTACAAAATAATATTAACAACAACATAGGCCTACTAAATAGCTGATATTAACATGTTAATTGCATGTATACAATGCGTAGGCTATATAACTGGCTGTTCGATTCATTAGTTCTAAAAAGATGATTTTCTTATGTCATCTTTCTCCCTATCAACTTTACCTTTATAATTTTATTATAAGTGTGTTGGAACTAATAATTGTTTTGTTGTCAGATTCCTGCTTACGAAAATAGCTTTGCCTCAAGCTAGACACCACGGATGAATAGGGTAAAAAAAAAAAAAGAGTAATATCACACTTTCCCAGTAGATTGATTACATTAAGAATTGAAAACATTATTTGCATAACAAATTTTCTGCAATTTTATGTTAAAATATGCTAATTGTATATTTGAATCCGATTAAATATGCACTCATTTGCATACATTTCCAGAACAGAAATCTAAAGTTTGGTGTAAATGCTAATCAAGCAGAGATTTCATTGAAAACGTGACAAAGATATGTATTGCAATTACAATGAAAAAAACAGTTTTTGCCTGTATGTCTTGCCTTACACAGATTAACAAATCTTCAGTCTGGTTAGGCTTGACTGTTTTGCTGGTTTTACTTCATACAGTTTTTGGTAGCCGATTCACTTTTTTCTTCTTTTGATCTTCAGAAAGATCCCCCTTTTCACAGATGCTACATAATGTTATATTTTAAATATTTTAACTATTTCTTAATTTGAAATCAGCAACTGTGCAACTGTGAACAACTGTGAGACTCAACTTTCACCCTTTCAGTTTGCATCCCTAGAAAGAACATAAAGTGATCAATCATCCCACTTTGTTGAAATTGAAAGCATGGGTTTGGCATATTATTTGGTGATGCAGGTTGAGTTAGACCAGAAAAACAAGAGCAACGCATTCTTAACATTTTTATTCCAAATTAATTTCTGTGCAACTTGACATGATCATGCAAACATTTCCATTTAGGTGCTGTTTATTTATCATGTCCAAATAGCTTTTCAAATACACTGTGGACTTCAACTCAGTCCAGTTTAAAATCAGAAGGGTACAGGAACACAATTGTTCTTCAGCTGGACTGTAATGACATTGTGATTTTCCAAAACACTGCAAATTATGAGCTCTGCAGCCTGAGCCTCTTCCGAGAAGGATGAAAACTGCTTAAAAAAACTTTTCAAGACTAGTGTTTGATATCTGAAAATCAGCATTTTATCTCTGCAGGCTGCAATTGCAAAAAAAAAAAAAAAAAAAAAACAACTATCAGTTTTAGTTGACTTTCAGTAAGCATTAAACATTTCCAAAACCTCTGTGCCTTGCAGCATATTACATAGAGCAAAAAAGAAAGGAAAGGTACTTGTCACAAGCTACACGACTTAAAAATCATCTGCTTTAATCATCTTCACTCCACAATCTGTGAACAAAAAGGTAGTTTTGTTATGACTCACTTTTATTGTCTTCTTTTTCTTCCATTTATTCATTCTTAAAGGGCCAGTTCACCCAAAAATTAAAATTACGTCATTTTCTGATTTTGTAGGACTTTCTCTCTTCTCTGAACATAAAAGAGGATATTTTGAAAAAAAAAAATCAGATATTTTGAGCTTTTTTTTGTCTAATTGGGTTCAGTTTTGTTGTGGCAATTCATTGACAGAAGTTTAATTTTTGGGTGATCTATATATACACAAGTATCTGAGATCAGTTTACTGTGTTACCTTGACAACATGAGTCTCTCGGGTGCGCACACGCAGCTTGTTGACCTGAGATTCGGCCATATCTGCCCTCTCCTCGGCCTCATCCAGCTCATTCTGGATCTTCTTGAACCGAGTCATGTTGCAGTTGACCTGCTCCTCCTGCCATACAACAACGAGATACAATGCTCTGTAATCTTTAAAAAATGGACAATGCCATATTGTTTGACAGGTCACACGATGAACAAAGTAAAATATTTTGTTACTGTCCAACACTGTACCATATCTTTATGTAATGAAAGATTGAATTACTGAGTTGATATTGCAAGGGAATGGAAAATACGTACAGCATCCTCAGCTTGTCTCTTGAAGCTCTTTACTTTTGCCTGTAATTTGTCAATCAGGTCTTGCATCCTCAGGAGAGTTTTCCTGTCCTCCTCTGTCTGCACAGAGAACACAAAGTCTTTTAGATGTGCTGGAGATGACGAGGCACACTGTTTTTCTGTTGCGTCACGTCTCCGTGAGTAATACCTGGTAAGTGAGCTCTTTAATCCTCCTCTCATATTTTCGCAATCCTTTTTGGAACTCTCCACTCTTCTTCTGCTCACACTCCAGCTCTCCCTCTAGCTCCCGCACCTGATGATTGAAATGTTCCCACAGGTACAGATTAGTCCATAAAATATGTTATATTCATGTCTGCACCAAATGGCCTTTTTTTTTTTTTCTGCTCACCCGAATTTCCATTTTCTGAATCTGTTTCTTTCCTCCCTTGAGAGCAATCTGCTCCGCCTCATCCAGACGCATCTGCAGGTCTTTGATGGTCTGCTCCATGTTCCTCTTCATCCTCTCCAGGTGACTGCTGGTGTCCTGCTCCTTCTTCAGCTCCTCCGCCATCATGGCTGCCTAATGATGGATATGTTTGGTTACAAGTTACAATATAAAACAGCACACTCAAAATAAGTGTTTCAGAGTGGTGCTTTATTGTTGTAATCAGAAAAATTAGATGCGATTTTGACATTTTCTGCCCATGCAAAACTTGCGGACAGTAGTAACTCACATCAGTTATGGCCTTCTTCGCCTTCTCTTCAGCACTTCGACACTCCTGCAGAGCGTCGTCCACTTCCCCAGATAGCATGGACAGATCACCCTCGAGCTTCTTCTTGTGGTTCAACACTACCGTGTTCTGTAGAGATCAGTGTATCGTGAGGTAAAATCATGACGTTTGATTACTGATCATTTGTTTCATTCATTTACCATACCTGAGCATGCAGCAGGTTCACTCTCTCACTGGACTCCAGAAGCTCGTGCTCAGCGACTTTACGCATGCGGTCTGTTTGTTCCACCATTGCGCGCAACTCCTCCAACTCTGCAGTTAGCAGGGTGTTTCTCCTTTCTGTGACTGCCACTTGCTCCTTTTGGTCCTCACACTGATGTACATAATCATCTAACTCTACTTGCAGTTCCTGAGAAGACACAACAATTGCAGTTGACATTTGAATTGTTACACACTTAAATGTATGTTATACAGATTAGAAGAGATGCACTGATATAAAGATTCTGGCCAAAACAGATTAGCTGGTAATTATTTTTATGTTAAGCCTGATATTAAAATGTATTCTATTTTGAGTAAATTAAAAATAAAACTTCAAAAACTAAATGCTTTAGGCATCACAACATTATGAAAATGGATATTCATTTTGGGATTTGCTAAAGATTACATTTAACAGTTTTATTAAAGTTGTTAAAATAGGGAATTGAGCACAATCAATTAAAAATCTTAATATTGTGCATCCCTAGAGATTATTTAAAGTCGTAGTTAAAGATTACTCTGTAGTTTAAATCTGCATATTGCTCCAACCAGCCCTCCCATCTCACCTTGATTTGAAGCTGTAGGTTGCGCACCATTTTTTGAGACTCCACAGCCTGTCTGTTTGCGTGGTTCAGATGGATCTCCATCTCATTCATATCTCCTTCCATCTTTTTCTTCACCCTGACTGCCTCATTACGGGCCCTGGTTTCTGCTTCCAGAGTGGTCTGCATGGTGTCCAGAGTCCGCTGATGGTTTCGACTGCATAGGTAAATAGTCACGTGTTTTAATTAAATAGTGATATTTTAATAGTTTACTTTTTTTATAGATATAAAAGAGTCCCTTACCGGAGATTGTCAATCTCTTCATCCCTCTCTGCAAGTTTCTTTTCAACCTCAGTCCTGGTCTGGCTGAGTTCCAGCTGGATGCGTAGGGTTTTACTCTCCTCGTGCTCCAGAGTGCCCTGAGTCACACAGGGTTAGCAACACATTAGCTTTTCACCCAAGTACATCATTATAAATGTCTGTTGGTGAGCATAGTCTGGTATCTCAGGTAATATTAATCACCTCAGCCTCCTCCAGTGCTGCTTGAATGTTACTCTTCTCAAGGTCCAGAACCTTCTTCATCTGTTCAATCTCATGGATAGTCTTGTTGCCTTGACTAATCTGATCAGTCAAGTCAATGATTTCCTCTGCAAAACAAAGGTCAGGTAAGGCTCATTTTGAAAAACATTCTGGACCAAAATATAACCTCTTGATTAATATAAATGTGTGCAATTTCACAGATATATTCTTTCCTAAAGTCTATGTACAGTCTTTGTACCCTGCAGGTTCTTGTTCTCCCTTTTGATCGTCTCCAGCTGGTCAAGGGCTTCTTCATAGGAGTTTTTGAGTTTAAAGAGCTCTGTGCCGAGACTGCGGGACTCTTTCTGAGAGCCTTCCAGCTCGGCCTGTGTCTCCTCAAACTTCTGCCTCCACTCAGACAGCACCTGGACATAATAATAATAATAATAAAAATAGGTGGTAGTAGAAAATGAATAAGAACAATGCCTATCTGTACTTCTGATTAAACTAAATATTTAAATGTACTTTTTTGTCCTGACCTTATCAAAATTGCGTTGCTTTTTGTCCAGCACAACAGCCACAGCATTAGAGCGTTCCAGGTCAACCATCAAGTCCTCAATCTCAGTCTGCAGACGGTGCTTGGTCTTTTCCAGCGAGGCACATTTGGCATTGGAAGCTTCCACTGCCTCCTCAGAACTCTGGAGCCGTGCAACCAGCTTCTTCCTGAAGACAGATAAATCAGCTTTTTAAATAAAACAGTCATTCTTTTTGATAAGTGAACAAGACCCTATGTTACATTGGCTGATGACAGAGTGGTCTCTTACTTGGCATCCTCTAGTTCATCGGTCCTCTGAATGGCATCAGTCTCATACTTTGTCCTCCACTGTGCAATCTCCGCATTGGCTTTAGACAGAGCACGCTGCAACTCGGATTTGGCCTCCTGCTCCTCCTCAAACTGCTCTCTCAAGAGCTCACAATCATGCCTGGATGATTGTACCGCATGAGCTAAACTGTTCTTTGCCTGGCACAAAGACACAAACACAATATAATATTAAATGTGATTCACTTGAGATGAATATATTGAATATATAAACACTACCAGTGAAACGTTTGGGGTCATTAAGAGTTTTTAAGAAGTCTCTTATGCTCTCCAAAGCTGCATTTATTTGATCAAACACAGTAAAAACAGTAATATTGTGAAATGGTTTTAGTTTAAAATAACTATTTTCTATTTTAATATAATAATAAATTACAAAATGTCCCTGTGATGGCTAAGCTGAATTTTTCAGCAGCCATTACTCCAGTCTTTAGTGTCACTTTTGAGCAATTAAATGCATCCTTGCTGAATAAAAGTATTCATTTCTTTCCAAAATAAAATGATCCCAAACTTTTGAAAGGTACAGTAGGGTCAATTTTTTCAACGCTTTACCTGTCTGCCATAATAATGTAATGCTTCATGTCTTTCTTAAGCAAACATTGATATGCGATTAATTGTGGTGGCACAATTGTGTATGGCACAATGCATCCAATGTATCTAAAATCAGGCTCACTTTGCATTCTTCTTCTAGCTGTTTCTTCATCTCCTCCATGGTCTGGCTGAGACCACTCTTTGTTCGCTGCAGTTGCATGACCAGAACCTCTCTCTCTTCCAGTCTGCGGCTGACCTCGGCTGATAATTGTAAGAGTGAAAAGAGGGAACATCCGTTGGTACTTTACCAAGTGCCAGTTACTTTGTTCTTAAATTATTTGATCTCTGTGTTGGCACTTGTTTCTAAGAAAAAATGTGAATCATATTGTCTATAGGACACTTCCAATCATAACGTATAATATATTTCCAGCTCCTGATCTTTATTCCTTTTTTTAAGTGTAGGACACTGACCACTTTCTGTCTGAGCCCGTGCTTTTTGAGAGGTGACATCCATTAGCTGCCTCTGGAGTTCCTCCGCCTTGGTTTTAGACTCGTTCATCTGGTCCTCGTACATCCTGCACATTTTCTCTGTTGTGGCCTGCAAACATCAGTCTCTTTGTTAATTCCCTCACACTTCATTTGGTACTGTATATATAATATAAACTCTATGAATAGTAACATAATGGCATTATGAATCTCAGAAACCATGTTAAGCACATTGAGATGTTTTACTTTGGCTCTGGAGAGATGTTCAAGGTTAGACGCCAAATCTTCAGACTCCATTCTGGCTTCTGCCTTTTCCTTTTCCAGCCTCTGTTTGACCCTCTGCAGGTTGTCCAGTTGCTCCCCCATCTCAGCCACAGTGTCCGCATGCTTTCTCCGTAGCATGGCCATGGTGGTTTCATGATGCAGAGAGGCTTCTTCCAGATCTCTTCGCATCTTTAAGAAGTCAGCCTCTCGCTTCTTGTTCATCTCGATCTGGGCAGCGGTAGCACCTCCTGCTTCCTCCAGACGTTCACTCAGCTCTTCCAGTTCCCTTGAAACATCACTGCGTTGTTTGTCCGACTTTATTCGAGCTGCTCTTTCAGCCTCAAGTTCCTCCTCAAGCTCTTCTATACGGGTCTGTAAACAGTTTACCATAATACTGTTAGATTAATAACTCATTATGCAAACACGTAATGTTCGGTCAGTAGCCAAATAATTACTTTACCTGTAATTCTTTTATTTTCTTCTGTAGTTGAATAACCAAGGCTTGCTCCTCTTCAATCTTTGCACCTATCTGAACCATTTCGAGGTCTTTCCTACAGAAAAGACCAAGCACAGATTTCACTAGAGAACATAAGCTTACAGCATTTTTGTAGCACAGTACTTCCATTTAACATGACGAAATCTCACTTCTTTAGTCTGTCCTCTAGCTGCTGTTTGTTGTTCTCCAAATCCATGGATGACTCCATGGAAAGCTTCAGATCGGCCTCAAGCTTTCGCTTCACCCGCTCCAGATCCATACGCACTTTCTTCTCTTGCTCCAAAGAGCCCTCTAACTGTTCCAATTAACACATAATAATAAACAATGAGAAATGTATTACTCAACCATTTTGCTAGGTTACACTGTCGTGTAGGCTAATAAGTTTTTCATTTCCACTGTGCTGTGAATAAAGAGTTTCGGATTGCTACAGAGTTTGTCTCATAGGGTTTTACTGAGCCCACTTTATACTCACATCATCCACCTGCTGCTCAAGTTTGATCTTGGCCTTAGACAGCATGTTCACTTTGTTCTCCTCAGTCTGCAGGTCTTCCAGAGCCTGCTGATGTGCATCCTGGAGGGCTTTCTTCTCTTTAGTCAGCCTCAGGATGGATTCATCCAATGCAGCCATTTCCTCCACCAAGTTTTTCACCTGAGTCAACCAGAGAGAACTAGGTAGTTAATCAGTGCATTAGAGGAACTAACGTAGACCACATTGCCCCATCCATGAACGGATCAGTGTTACCTTGTTCTCAGTGGCATGCTTTTCCTTCTCCACCTTGGCCAAAGTAATCTCCAGGTCATCCAGGTCTTTTTTCAGCTCAATACACTCATCCTCAAGTTTGCGTTTCTTGGCCAGGATGGTGGCATTAACCTCCTCTTCATCCTCCAGCCTTTCCATCAGCTCCTTTATTTTCCCCTCCATCTGGATCTTAGCCTTGATCAGCAGGTTACAGCGGTCTTCAGCATCAGCCAGATTATCCTGCTCCTGGGGTCAGAATGTAAAGATGAATTCTTTCCATCTTTCCTTTGACTAGTGTTTGATGCATAAAAGCAAGTAAAATATGATTGCTATTAACTGTGATTCTGAATCTTAACTTCTTGTTTCATTGGTATGATCCACTCTTGCACTCACCGCTTGAAGTTGTAAGGAGAGGTCATTTTTCTCTTGCACCAAAGAGATCTGTTTCTCCTCAATCTCCTTCCTCTTCACCTCAGACCTCTCAAGAGCCTCCTTTAGCTTCTGGAACTCCTCCTTCAGTGCAGCCAGCTCCTTCTCTGTAGCTGCGCTCCTCAGCAGGGGTTTGATCTTGAAGAACAGACACATCCATGGCCAGTTCTTGACTGCGTAAAAGGCACGGATGTTCCACTGAATCACCATCAGAGCTTCCCTGAGTGAAGACAATCAGATGGTGGATCAGTGACATACTGTATATGGCTTTCCACGATAAAGAAAAGGAAAAATCGGGTTTAAACATATGCCAAGTTCTCAGAAATGTACTCTTTATGTTGGTTTCATATGGTTCTAAAAACTTTTATACCATAAAAAAAAAAAGTGTAAATGTACTGATCCCAAAAATGTCATCTTGTTTAATCATAAAGTAAAATATAACACATCTTCCTTACATCTAAGTACATGTGAGTGTACGTCTTAATCATTATATATAGATTATTTCAAGGTAAAAAAATTAACAAAAAATGAATTACTAATCAATAAAATAACTTTTAACATTTTAACCTATATGTTGGGTGCACTCATAACTTTTAACCTGCATGTTGGGTGCACCACAACCCTTTCTTCAAAAAGTATTTACTGTTTTTACAATTAAGCCTTTCCTTCATTTTCTTGATATCAGGAGAGTTTTACCACCCTGGTATTTTTAACTTTAAGCTTAAATTTTTTTTAATTTTATGTCCCCTAATTTTCATCGTAGAGGTGCTGTATTCAAGTCAATGTGTGTATGACTTGCATGTTAAACATATATATTTTTAACTAAATAGATCCATGAAAAATTTGCATAATGTCATTGAGCCTGGTGCTGGTATATATGGAGTTGTCTAGGAAATATTTTGGACTACACAAAACATTGGGTAAATACTTTACAATGTTTCAATATAAGATACATACTAGGAATGTCCCAAACAAGTTTTTTGTGCCCCCAAAACGATCCGAGTCAATGAATATCGAGTATCTGCAGATAGCATGTCCAGATCCTATACTTGTAATTTCCTAGTACTTGGTGCACACTTAAAGTACACTCAAATCAATCCAATATATACAGGGCTGTGCAGAGAGTTTCTCAGGGGCAGGGGCTCAAATGTAAAAAAAAGGGGCATTTATCACTAGAGTAACTACAATGTAACAGTTACTAAAGTAATTATATATATATATATATATATATATATATATATATATATACATATTTATAAATAAATAAATATGTATATGTATATATATCATGCACACACACTTGAGCTTATTCTTTTCCTTTTAATGACGGTTGGCAAACCCACTTGGGTGCATTCCGCTACCTACTGCATGGCACCAGCGTGACAGCTGATGTAAAATTAAGGATCAGGCTTAGGATAGCCGATGCGATCAATAAAAAAAAATGCTTAATCGGCCCCAATAACGATCCTTCAGATCGGCTCAGGACATCTTTAATACATACTGTAAGAGGATCAAGATGAAGCCTTTTACACTCTCTCAAAACTCCTTGTGTCTAAGGATAAAAGAACCCGTATCCATTTTGTAGCCTGCACCTCAAACTCCCTGCCCCTGTTGTTCTAAATTAGCTCAGCATGTCTAGCACCAAATAGGGCCAGGCTGCCACACGCCATTGTTTCGTGTGTTCTAAATCAGTAATCCCACTGTGATACTGAGCATGCCTAAAGAGTAAATCAATTCCGCATTGCTGAAGCGGCAACACAATCAGGAACAGTCAAAGGTCAGGCAGAGGTTGTTGATTATCTAAAGCTGAACCCTTCTGAAGAAACAAGAGGACTTAATGTCCTGTCACCTGGGATGGCATTTCAGCAGTTTTCAGCCTGCTCCCAGCCATACCCATTCTGGACAAAAGAAGGTTATTTATATTAAAGATCGGAGGGGGCACTCTGGTAAGGAACCATCAACAACTGGTATGTGCGCTCTTTGCGGGATATATGACCCACCTCCACACCTGCTTTTGTAAATGCCATTTTGGGTGGAGGGGGTTTAACTGGCTTTTTCTGTAGTGACCACACACACACACAAACACAAAACAAACGGACACACGCCAGACACACGCCACAACATAGTCCGCATACACTTCAGACATTCCTCCCATAGATTTACAGGCTCATAGGCCTACACACACTCTCAACAGTTTATCGACATGTTTAGAAAGGGCTTAAGGATGTGATATCTGCAATCTGACACCTTTTTCAGTCAGTGAGTAACAGCAAAACTATTTGCGTTTGGCTATTTAGATGCTTTATGACTATTGTCATGGTTTGGACATCCAAATAGCACATACTTCTCTTTCATCATCCTTCTGCGCTCCATTTGCATGAGTTTTCCCCTGCAGAAGGCCTGCAGCAAGGTGAGGATCTTAGACAGACGTTCGTCTCTCATGTCCTCCAGATGGCCAAGAAGTCCCGCCTTAAAGAAAACCTGAAGGAGGACAGATTCACAGGTCAGTGTAGCCTAGGATGAGTTTTAAGTAACTGAAAAATACAGTAGTGGGCATGATAGGAGTGAAAGAGAACTATTTCATGAACCTTGCTGTGGCCAAACTTGTACTGTGTGTGGTCGATATCCAGAGACCCAAGCAACTTTTCTACAGCTTTCCTGCTGTCCACATATGTGTCCTCTGGGATGGCCAAAGGGTTCAGGATACGGTAGCTGGTAAATCATGACGGTTTAGTTAAATATCTTTATTCATCTTTCTATTGGGGTTGTGCACCATTCAAAATTTACTTGAGAATGGCTTTTAAATTGTTAAATTTTAATACAAGAAAGTAGAATTAAAGTAGTGAAAATCAAAGAGATAGATAGATTGACAGATATTATACTCTACACTACATCCCCAGAATGCATTACCTGTGTTAAATCTTCATTTAATTACCATTCACCAAAATAATCTTCCTGTCATTCCAGCATTATCTAGTCTCTTGTGCCCCTAATTACAAGTGTGACCTATAAAGAAAAACTCACCGCTGTTTGAACTCTGCATAGAGAATCCGGTTGGGAAATCCCTTCCTGCAAATGCGGATTCCTTCAAGAACACCATTGCAGCGAAGCTGGTGCAGAACCAGAAATGGCTCCATCATCCCTATCAGAAACAAGAACAGAAACTGAACACTGATGGTGTGTTTACGTTGGTTTATGGAGATCTTACAGCATAACAAATGGTTTTATCCTCAACACTGAATTTTTTGTACCTGGGGTCTTTGACTCATTTGGGATAATGCAGCGCACAAAATGAGGCTGAGTGCTTCTCAAATTAGTCATCAACTTGTTTAGATTTTCCTAGAGTGATATAGAAGGAAAGGTCATTATGCAATATGATAAGATTTAAACAAATTTTAAATCAGCTCACTGTCTCCATGCTTGCAACAACTGGGTCAGATCTTACCTGCGTCTCTGCATCTGCAGCTGGTGAAAGCTGAGCCAGCACAGACTTAAAGTGATGTTCATGGGTCAGATTACCTAAACATCACTGCAAGTCTTAACTGGCTCACTTTCCAACACCATTTCCAATATCTAACATTTGCAGATTTTTAGTTGCAGTGAAAAGTTGCTTTCATGGTGCATTTATATATAACGTCATTTGATATCACACAGTATACCTATAGAAAATACATAATCTCTCCTCCGTATCTCCTCACTCTTACCCACCTTATGCAGCTGGGACACTGTTTGGAATGAAGCACCTTTCTTCCTCTTCTCTCTGCCCCCTGGCTTTGCTTCTGTACCTTTAACAATACATGTAAAACACCTCAGTACAATCTAGCCTAGTGGAATCATCATTTTAATATCAGTTGTATTAATATACACCTGAATCTAAACTGATGAAGTTCTCGAAGAGGATTGCCATTAACTTGTTGGACGATCTCTGGAAGATTCCCACCACTGTTTCATTTAGAGGATCTCTGTTTTTGTCAAGCCATCCATTGATGTTGTACGGCACCTGACAACATACATGCATGTGAATTTATATTATATGTTAAGTTAATTATAGTGATCAAGTGATTTATCCTTTGCCACTCTTGAGCTATCACCATTGTGCCATTGAGCAAGGCACTTAACCTCAGCTTGCTCCAGACAATCCCTGTTACTTAAATGGTGCCATTCTATGGCGGCATTGCATACTGTAAATTGCTTAACAAATTCCAATGACTCCAGTAATGCGGCTTATAAAGAGTCTATTATTGTATGCTATGGTAAATATGTCTGTGAATATGATGTTATTTTCACTCACCACTCCAGCGTAGTGCACCAGCTCAAAGTGAGTGTCATATTTGCGTTTTTTATCTGGCCTTGGTTTCAGGAAGTTGGGAGACTTGCCAAGGTGATTATCGTAGAGTTTAGCTTTGAAGCTGCTCTCTGTGGATTTAGGGAACATGCACTCCTCCTCCAGAATAGACAGTATACCCAACGGCTGCAAACAACACAAGAAGGATGTAACAGTTAGAGTTGCTTAGTATTATCTTATACAAACGTACACATGCTTTCGCAGAGTTGTATGTAATTCTATATCAACCTTCTCAATGAGGTCAATGCAGGCTTGCAGGTCTAATCCAAAGTCTATGAAAGTCCACTCTATGCCCTCTGTCTTGTACTCCTCCTGCTCTAGGATGAACATGTGATGGTTGAAAAACTGTTGCAGTTTCTCATTGGTGTAGTTGATGCACATTTGCTCAAAGTTGTTGAACTGTTCAGGGAAATAGAAGAGAAAGAGTTTTTCAAATAAGGTACAATGAGTACTGAATAATGTATATGGGTGGGTATCAATGTACATTTCCTGAATCAAGTTCGTGATTCAATCTGATTGTGATTTAATGTTATAGTCCACTTTAGACATTCATTCTACTAACTATAAGTAACTTTGCAACTTCATATCAGCTACAAGTCATTAGAATATTAGTAGACTGTCTGCTTAATGTCTGCTAACACTTTATTTTGATGGTTTCCAACAGACATTCTACTGACTATAAGTAGCTTGTCAAGTACATCAACTTTATCATTAAAAATAATTGGACTACATTGTTTGCAATGCATATTTTTGATTCACTACCAAGAACCAGTACATAAGAGGCAATGAATCATTGAAAAGTGGTGCAGGAACCACTTCCACAGGGTAAAAAAAGAGCTTTTAAGAATCAAAATGTGTCAATCAAATGAAATTTGCGATTAATGGAGAAAATCCATATTTTTACTCAGCCTTAATTTTGTATCTTGTGTCTTTAAGATCCACATCTGATGTGCTGACAGTGGTAAGGAGTGATGCAAAGCAATATACAAGCAATTTACAAATATTCAAACTGACTTACCTCAAAGATCTCAAAGCCTGCTATGTCCAGCACTCCTATGAAGAACTGACGGGGGATGGTCGTGTATAGGGTTTTATTGATTCTGCTCACCAGCCATTTAAACATGCGGTCATACGTGGCTTTGGCCAAAGCACCAACAGCATAGGTCACCTGTCATGACACAAAAGCACAAATACTCTCACTGCTTGGTGAAATTAAATAGCAGGGATACTAATTCATCATTTACTGACCAAACTGACCTGTTCAACTGTCTGTCCTTTGACAATGTACTCATTGCCCACTTTCACTCTAGGGTGAAGCAGTCCTTTTATGAGGTCAGCTGAACTGATCCCCATGAGATAGGAGGCTTTGTCTGCACCTGAGTAACAAAATCACAGCGCTTAGCCAAACCAAGATGCTGACTGAGACGTTGGCCTTGCTTATGACAGAATCCCTCTTACTTTCAGTGCCATCTGCCTCTGCTTGCTCCTCTCTCTGCCGCACTTTGAACTTCATGTTGCCAAAGTGCATGATGGCACCGACTATCTTGTAACAGCCATACTTCTCCTCAGGAGTGAAACCAAGGGTGTCCATTGCATGCTAGAGAGGAAGGTAAGCAAGTTGCATTATAGGTGAGTGGTCGTTCTGTGTTTATGTGGAATAATTAGCATCTAGGTAACTCTTTGCAGTGATCTCCATCATACAAGTACTTACATCAGTTGCAAGCAGCTCATCTCCATCGTCCATGTGGTCAACAGTTACAACACCCTGCGAGCAGAAGTGGTAGTCAAAGGGATTTGATGACACCAGCAGCATGTCTGTATAACACATGGAAGAGGTTTGGTTTTTAAGTCACACAGTGCACTGAGGATGGAATTCTGCTGGCATTTTAACATTTATACTTGATATATACTTAGTTCTTTAGCTTAAATAGTAGCCATGCCGTATGTGTTTCCTCTGAATACCTAGGAGTTCTGGTTTCCTTTGCGAGAGGATCTGGTAGTAGATGTGGTAGCTTCTCTCTCCAGTTTGCTGAAAAATCACTCTAGATTTTTCCAGAAGATCTAAAGAGAATGTGAAATGGAACAGGATTTGAAGGAATAACAATATATATAATCTATTAACAGTATTATTTTTCAAATCAGCTTACAGATGTCAATGTCAGAAGATGCAAGTTTCCCTGTAGGAGCAAAATGGATTCGTATGAATTTACCCTGTGTTAAAGAGAGGAGAAAAAAGTAAAACGGAGAACGATACTGAAAGAAAGTGAGATGTTGTGCTCATCTTATGACGTTTACTCACAAAGCGGGATGAGTTGTCATTCCTCAGGGTTTTTGCATTGCCGAAAGCTTCCATAGCTGGGTTGGCCTCAATTATCTGATCCTCTAATGTACCCTATTTACGTTGAAAACAGAGAAATGTGTGAGTTTATAATCGAACACTAAAATTATATCTATGAGTAGGACAGAACAAACTAATGAAAAATGAAAATGAAATATTATCTGTCATGATTGAGGGGAAAATAGATGAAATCAGGTTTTTTTCTGAAAAAGTGAAAAAGGAGCTTATAATGTTAAAAACAAAAGACAAAATGAGAGACATTGCAAAAAGGGGAATGGGCAATGTAAAGAGTGGTATAAAAAGGGTTTATAAAATCATACTGGAACGGGAAAACAAAACTCGGGTAACAAATCTCTGAGGGTCACTCCTTATCGGTTAAAAGGATGTCTGTGAATTCAAAAGGAATAGATAAACATTTAGACGTGATTAAAAATCCCAAAAAACAAGATGTAGAGGAACAAAAGTAAGACTCGCAGGGAGACAAAAACAAGGGATAAGGATGGGTGATGACAAAAAGAAGCAGAGAAGTTTCTGCCCTTACTCCTTTTTTGCCCCCTGCTTCACCAAGAGCAGCTATTATGGCAAAATACTGAATTACGCGTTTCGTGTTGACAGTTTTGCCAGCACCGGATTCTCCGCTAGGCATGGACAAAATTCATGTGAAATATACATGAAACATTATTAAATCCAAAAGGAAAGATTGAAAAAGAAAAAAGAAAACTCTTCAAAATGACAAAAACCCATTTTTTTATACCGCTTCGTGATTAAATAATGAGCAAAAAGGATTTCAGATCATTCTGACCTAATAGTTGTAGAACAGAATGTCGTGGTGGAAGGTTACTTACGTGATAAGCATTGACTGGTTTTCACGATCTACAAGGAAAAAAGTTTACTGAGTACATGGTAAAGAATAAAGAATGCATTATCTTTTGACCACAGTGCAATTCGGAATCAAAACAAATGCAACATTTAAGGCCTGTGTGAAATAGAGATCAAAAGTGAAATATGTTTCAGACCATACTTTTTAGCATGTCATTGTAGGCATTGTCTGCTATGGAATAGATGTGAGGCGGAACATCTGAGCGACGCTTTCCCTTATACGCTGCAACCACTTCAGGAGAATAGACAGGAAGCCATTTATACGGGTTAACCGTCACACAAAACAGCCCTGAATACGTCTGTGGACAGACAGAAAAGAACACGCATGAAGACTGAGAAACCCTAAAATGACATCGAAGAAACAGATATCTTGATTCTCAAGTTATTTTTAAAACTCTTTTAGATACAGACAGCTGTTAAACAGTAAATGATAAAGTCGTGTCTCACATAGATCATCCAGAAACTGTAGCGACGTCTGAGGTTGAAAAGAACAGAGGCCTCATTGAGGTGCGTAAGCATGGCCATGTCTTCAATCATGTCAAACTTCGGGGGATTCATCTGCTGAATGTCATCCTCTTTCACTGTTAACATCTGTCAGGATTAGATTAAAGAATTTAATCACCACCTTGTGATGCATTTTCTTTTTCCACTGCAGAATGAATGTAGTCACTTGAATGACAATTGTAGAAACATGCGAAATTGGCCTGCTGAGCTTATTTGCTATAAATACAATACAATACACAGACAAAAAAAATCAGCCCACAGACAACATCAGCATTGGTATACACTGCAATAAAAAAAAAATATATATAATTCTCTAGTGAAAACACCTCAAACAAATACTTAAATTTATGTTTCTCTATCTGTTTTTTCCCCAAAATTTTTTTAAGCATAAGCTTTTTGCTTAAAACAAGAAGAAAAAAAAATTCCAATGAGGTAAGAAAGATGTAATTTCTTCTCAAAAATTGTCTCTTGTAAGAATGTAGATATACTTACTGAAAAATAAGACAAAAATTGTGATTAATATTTTTTGCAGTGTGGTCACAGAAAAAACAAGGGCAGTTTAAGCTTCACTGACCATTCCATCTTTGGTCTCCACCATGACTTTGTCTCCATCGGTATCTTTGATCTCCACCTCAATGTAGGCTTCATTCTCATCTGGAATATAAACACGTTTCTTCCCTGCACACAGAAGTATTTGTCACTTCTTAATTGAACTGCCAGACAGGTAACATTACAAACCATGGTAGATAAACCTCTTCTGCATGCAATACCAATTAAACATAATACTTATTATTATTATTACATTAATTTTTAATTTAGGTTATAGCCTAATATAAATATATATTGCATTTATTTACATTTAAAATAAACAAAATTGCGTGTTATGTCAAGATATCTATGCGTTTTCACATGCACAATACATGCTCATCTTAATGTGTAACTCGTTCAGAATTGGATAGGATTTAAAATTAATGATTTGAATTTTGATAGGATTCTGCACCAATAATAGTAAAAAAAACAAAAACTCGTTTTCACATAGGACACAAACAGGACGTCTGACAGTACCATCAAACGCATGGGCCTGCGCAGCGAGTTGTTCCAGGTTGGTTTTACGCAGGAATGTGGCCGCATCTCCGAATTCCCTCAATTCCATAAAGCGGGACATGATTAACGCTTCCGGTCCCGGACCTGCACTCAAACACCTGTAACGTCGTAGAAACTCTGTTAGAAAAAAAAAAAAAAAAAGATTTTCTCTTCTTTGTTTTGTTTCACATAGGCATGTGTTGAAAAAAAGTCAATCTCTAATCCACAATCTTGGTGAGTATTTGTGTACAAGAACCTCGAATTCTTCAAAACTGTCACATACAAGGCACGGCGCACTATCCAAACAGCGCTGTGGAAAGCACATGCATTTGAGTACTGACCTCAGTAATGTCTAAACGGGTTGGCCTCGGAAGAAGTGGCCTGGTCCTCTTTTATTGTTCCCCTCAAGGTCAGAGTTGGGGAGATATGTCAGATATTCCCATGTGTCCGTGTGTGTTCAGTTGCTCATTGGCTGCGCGTCCGTGCGGTCCGTCCCTGCGCGATCACAAAAGGCAAACAGGTTTGACGAACCGTACTGTACGGGGTTATTTTTAAAACAACATTGTTGTTGCTTGTGATTAATGTGCTGTTGTCCAGAGGTTAAATGCACGACCTCTCTCTATTTCTTTAAAGTATTCAATTATGTTATGGGCAAAAAATGATAAGTAAAAAAAAAAGAAAGAAAAACTTCGGCTTTGGAGGGTTTTGACCCTTATTGAGGCCTGAACCCCCATATGGAAATGAAAACAAAAGATTAGGGAGGAGACTTTTTTTTGTTTTGTTTTTGTATAAATATACGGAATTTTCTAACAATAATTCTGTAAACAAAAAAGTTAGATTATAAGTTAAATTGACGCTTGAGAACAGTTTACCTGTGGTAACAATAGCAACGGAAGGTGCTCGAGACTTCCGTCATTGTATCGAATTGTATCGGACGGTATATTGACAAAACAGTTCAAATGTATTTGTTGTTTTTATGAGTTTTTTTTAAATTATCACGTTAGTAAATAGAAATATAATTTTATATGTAGGCTATAAAGAAGGGTTTTGCAGAATTTGCACGACAGGCAACCCTTAGCCTACTCATAAAATTACATTTCTATTTTCTATAGGCTTTATGCAATTAGTTTATTCGAATATAAAATATAAATGTAATTTTATGTGTAGGCTAGGTGAGTTTAAGTTTATTTATATTTGTATTACTTAATGTATATTTATAATATGATTACTTACACATTAACAGCATACCAGTTTGAATACAACATGGGCCAGTTCAGAGAACTATCAGGGGATTTTTAAGAGTAGGCTTAAACTGTGTTATGACAGGATGATATGGTATTGAAAGGAATGGGATCAGTCTGTGCCTATAACTTAGGGCTTCCTATAACTTAACTTGTGAGACAAGGATTTTTAAAAATTGTGTCACAACTTGGTGCAGTCCATTTCTGTGAGTGTAAGGGTATCTATCTTTGCCTCATTTGACAGACTAGTTGAAAGACATAGTGGTATGTTCAATATAACACACAAGATCTGCATAACGTTCATACTGATACAATCAGATCCTCCTTAGCAAATAGGCGCCTCAGAAGCTGTCGACCTTGAGGGGTAAAGCGGAGATAAGTGTCCTCTAGCAGAATCCAGAGCCCACTATGTAGTCCGAAAATAGAAGAGAATACAACTCCTGTTCCCAATAGCCGGCATTCCGTGCAGAGATAGCCATGCTGTCTGGCATGGGTTTGTGGTTAAAGAGGCGGTGCTCTGCTTTGTTTCCCTTAGAAATTACTGAGAGTGATCAGCCAGTGATTTAAACACTGAAAGAGCGTCCACACTATCTTCTCAACCCTATAAATACTGAAAGAGGTGCAGATGTCACCATTTATGTTTGATTGTTGAAAGTGCTGTTAAACACAGATCAAAAGTAGGCATTATTTACATATATTTTTTTCATTTACTTTTTAATTAGGCCTATACATTTATTTTTTGTAGTGACATCAGTAATTATATCGCAATGAATTAGGCTACTTCATACAGCAATTTCCTTGTTGAGCATTGCCCTTGTTGGGCAATATGTTTTTATAAATAAAAAATATACATTTATTCAATGGTGTGATTTATCATTCTTATCAAAACAATGAGTTATTTTAAATTACTGAAAAAATATGTGGTAGTAACTTAGACAAATTTATACATAGTCACCCTAACTTTACTAATTAGAAAATAGTACATATTGCAAAGACTTCTATTAATCGTTTTGCACTATTTACTATGAATTACACAATGGAAAGAGAGAATGAATTACGATGAACCAATTCACTAGAATGAATCAGACTTTACCCTTTGTTTTTAGCTCAGTAATTAAATACAGCGATGCAGTGTTTGGTCTCGCTACTCATGGTAAAAAAAAAATTCTTGTTACTGGAAAAGGTAAGTTACATTGAAAAGAATCTACTATCACTACTAAAAATGTAGTTTTAGTTAGTAGTTGTATTTGCTACTTTTACATTTATTAATTTAGCAGATTGAAGCATTGTCTAGAAGTATCTTTTAGTTAGTTACTATCCAACATTGTACAATTTATTACAATGTCACTTGCCATAAAAGAGCAACCGAAATGGCACACCTGAACAAAGCTTCCAGGAACCAGGTTTTGAAGTTCTACACATGGTGAGCAGTTGTTACAGATTATCAGCTCTCATACAGTGGCACAAGCCTCTACCACAGAGGCCAAAAAGGTCAGAGGTGGAGGGGGGCGGTCACATTCTGTACACCCACACTCAATGGAGGCAAGGAAAATACACAAAATGAATGTTTGCCTCTTGCCAATAAAAAAAAATACAGTATCTCCTGGTCTTTTAAATCCTATGTGTGATCTATCCACCAGGCGCAGACATGTGAACCATATCCCAGATGAGCAGCGTTCGGCTCCCCCATAATTCTCGATTCTTCATTAGTTTTTCCCGCTGACCTGCCTCTGACAGTGGCGTATTGTAAGACCCTGGCACACAGCAACCCCCCCTGCACCTGTGTGTGTGATTGAGAACGAAGAGAAGGAGAGTTTGGGAAACCCTAGATGCCCTAATCTCAGGATTACCAGCCGGCCCATCCCCACAAATCGGCAGTAACATAAGCTAATCAGTCTTTTAGCAAGTGACTCAGTGGATGGAGACAACCAGTGCCGTTCTCCCCCATCCGGCTCCAACGCTCGGCCCGTCTGCATTGTGTTAGGTCTCCACTGCACCACCATCCTTCTCACACACAATCAAACGCATAGCCTAGATATGAGCACCCACAGCTGTCTGTCTATTTTAGTCTGGATTTTGACAGCAGTATATCTACCCTCCCCTGTAACAATCCCTGACGCCTTCACCAGAACAATAGGCAGCAGCTCACATAAACCTTTTAAACTTAGAAAGCGCTCAGGCTCAAGAATAGCCCAGCCATTCTGGCGCAATCTCCTGCCACACGGTAAGCCCAGAGAGGACGGACAGAGTTAACAAGGCCTTGAGTCAACACTGACTTAAATAATCCATGCCTGATTCAAGTCTATGTGCGCAGATGCTCAAAGTTACATTTTATAAAATAGATTCGACTCTAAATTCTGATAGGATGAACTGCATTTAAAGCCATTGTAAAATATGCATTTGTATCCACACACACACACACACACACACACACACACACACACACCTTAATGCGCCAGGTTGCTCTGATAATATTAGACTAATGAACTATATTACTTGCTGGAACAATTCTTTCTTCTTCTCATTATTATTAATATACTAATGATGAGAAGAATGTATTTTTAATATAATTTAAGTATTAAATATTGGTCAAAAACCAATCAGAGTGAAGTCACGGTAATGCTCAGCCTCTCCGGCTTATCACTTTAGAATGTTTAACTGCTATACATTTACAGTGATTGAAGTGATAAAGTGAGTGTGTGTGTGTGGTGTGATGAATGGTGACCATGTGCAAACCCTCATAACATCACTTTATCTCTCCATCTGCTCATTGTCTCTTAACATTCTCAGCATAAGCTTCCGCTCTCATATTTAGTATTTAAATAGTGCATATAACCGGCAATTAAAATTCCCAGCCCCACTTAAATACACCTGCACATCTCTACATTCATTTACTGTCATCTACCATGGGATAATAGAAACCTTGACAGATTGGAATGGGAAGTGGATATGGGTTAATTCAGTCAGTCTCCCATATAGTATATTGCTATGTAAAATCCACATGGCTGACTCAGAAAACCCACTTTAGGTTTTCACCCACTTTTGTATCCAACACGGCAACAACTGCTGGAGAACGTACACACAGGAATATATATACCCACAATTCCCTTATAGTTAGTGAATCTGTTACCGGTGTTTACTGTAGTAGCCTAAATGTTGATTTTTTTTTTAGTTGTTTAGAAATGTTTCCATGTATAAACTTTCATTCTATATTATTTAAGACATCATGTTCCGCTATGTCCAACTGGCACAACATTTTTTTGTTGAAAATGAAGGGAGTGGTTGTGTAACAAAATATTTGCTTGCAATGGACCTTGCTTGCAATGGTGATCAGGTCAGAGAGATGGTAGTAGCATCATAGTTTAACTATAAGCTCCATTAATAAGGCTGCTGAAGGCTGCTTTAATAAGGCTGTCATACATTTGTTTTTGTCACAAAGCATTTGTTTTGTTCCTGATTCATACATGGAAATGTTATGTGAGGGCCACAGCAATTCACTGGTTCTTTTCAAACTAATTGGGCAATATGAGACAAAGTCAGTGCATGCGTGAGGAATTAACAGTTATGGCAGCTTTGCTTTTGAAGCCACACTAGTTTTAGATATAAGAAGTTATTTCTATAGTGCTATGCACAGGTGGCATAGATTAAGAGTGACACAAGAGAGAAGGGGAACCACAGTGTCTATATTCACTTTATCTTTCTCCTCTGGCTTCTTTCTTTCTTTCTTTCTTTCTTTCTTTCTTTCTTTCTTCAGGAGCACAATTTAGTTGCTACTGCCATCTATAGGACAACAGACGTAGGTAGCGCTACGTCTTAGTAAAAGCTAAGCAATGAATTCTTAATGTCCATAACTATTACATATTATGCAATACTGTAATAAACTATATAGGCTAAGTATTAATATATTATTAAAAAATGAATTATAAATGAATTATTTAGGCTAATAAAAATAAATTCCAACCTTACAAATAATGCATGGTAACAATAGTTTGGGAGGCGAAATGGGTTAATGCAATTATTATTGCATCTTTAGAATAATTGTAAAATAATTTGGGATCTCTTTCGAACATTTTAAGAAGGTTTCAAACTTTTTATTTATTTATTATTCTTTTTTGACGTGGTATGTCAAGATGTGGTTTAGATGTGGTAAATACAAAAATGTGCACAGTTTTATGTTAACTTGTGTTTTATATGGTTTATTGTCCTGACTAGCTGCATGCGTTCTCAGTGGACTAGTATTTTGAAATGGTCAACGTCAGATGATTATAGTGGCACGTTGTTGCTCGCAGTAGTAACAAACACGCACATATTGTTATTGATCTTACTTATCAATTCGCGTCATTAAACCTACAGTTAACGGATTTATTTGTTTGTTTATCACTCGTCCCGTGATGGCGGAACGGATCACGAGAGAAGATGCGTTGACACGGGAGGGCTTCAAACATGCGTGTCACATTATGCTTTACGGAGACTCTAGTGCCAAACTCTTCGGGAAAATCCCAATCAAACATATAGTTCTGGTAAGGAAGAGTGCGCTTACTGTGACCTATACAATCTTTTTACCTTTATGTGTAGAGTGCGACTACGACAGGTGCGCTACCAAAGCAGGAAGTTTAAAAAATAACGTAAATGAACGCCGTTGAATTTATGAACCTGAATTCAGATTACTGTCATTCAGATGCAGATGCGCTTTGATGGCTTGCTGGGTTTCCCTGGGGGGTGAGTTCATCTTGCCACACGAAACAAAACAAAAAAACTAATTAAAACTTTAAATGATTTGTCTTAAGTTGTTTATAAATGCACTGGAATTATTCATGTGTTTTGTAATCTGTAGATTGGTGAACCCGTCTAAGGAGACGCTGGAGGCGGGGCTTAGCAGAGAGCTTCACGAGGAGGTGGGCGTGGCTGTGTCGGTGGGCGTGGACGATCACATATCCTCCTGCCTTTCTCAATCTCCATCCTCCCCTCGGCTCATCACACACTTCTACATCAAGAAGATGACAGAGCCAGAGCTGAAAGAGATCGAGAGAGCAGCTGTAACTACAGCCACAGACCATGGTTTAGAGGTAAAAGCTCTGTCTATTCTTTTCATGTGTGTGTAAATGTACTCACAAATTCTTATTATGCAACTTTCTTGTCTGTCCCCAGGTAATGGGTATGGTCCGAGTCCCACTCTACTTCCTTAAGAATGGGGGTGGTCTCCCCTATTTCCTGTCCCACTCGTTCATCTGTAACTCTCGGGCCCAGCTGCTCTCCGCCCTGCACCACTGTAGGCTGCTGTCCCAGGGGGAGCTGGAGAAGGCTGTGAGACAGGCTGAGCAGATGAGACACACACACAGCGATGATCCGCACTGACATTAGTTTACACAGCGGTGCCTTTTCACCCCTGGGCCATTACAGCTACATCACAGTAGCCCAACCCCCCAAGTGCTGGTAGATACACCCTCATGTCCTCACCCTACCTTCAGTTCCTGATTCAGCCTTGTACAGCATGTACTCTCCGTAGATATCCTGTGTCTCAAAGATGCAGACCTGTTCAATAGAACCCTAACCGTTTATCATAATTTCACTAACAATTCATGACCCCAGGTTCACTTAATAGGATTGTTATTGTTTGATAATAATCTTTTTGCATACATCAATAGTCCCTGTTCTACAATATTAGAGCATAAATTAAGCAAATGAATGACTCTGAGATGTTGCAATAATTATACCTAAAAAAATGTAATTTGTTTTTGATAATTTACATATGTAAATGTATTTATTATTTATGCATAGTTGCTTAAGAGAGATGAATGCTACATGTATGGCAGTGAAGCCATACTGTTTGATGAATTCCTATCAGATTGGTTTATGAGATTTATATATTTGCAAGAGAAATGGTGCATGCTAGTTAGACTAATAAACAGCAGATGACATGTAAGGCTTGTGTCTTTTCCAAATGTGTATCAAAGCTGAGGTTTTAATCACATCAGACTTGCAGTACTTAGAATGGCCACAGACTTGTGCTAGCAGGCTGCCTTATTTGACAGGCACTTTTTCGAGCAAGTCTTTTTCTCTGGTTGTAGGATAAAGCTGCAGTGTGTAATTGTACAAATAATAAAAAAAATGTCTGCTTATCTGCCATTGGTTAGCAAACAGACAGTCCTGCTCCAAACTCGTACCATTGTTTGCACAATGCTGCAGACTCAAACAAACAGCAATGTTTTAATAGAGGTACAGTGTTTACTATTGGCTTACTTATGGTTTTACATAACCTTTAAATTAGTGTTTACCCAAAAAACTTTACCCATCAATAATTAAATGAGAGTGCAGTAACTTTCATTTTAGCTTCCCCTTTTTAAGTAGGAAACTGTTTTGCTGAATTCATAACTTTCAGAATTCTCATAATCTTCTAGTCAGAAACTCCATTATTCAGAGTTCTTTGTTAACTGACTCATGTGATGGATGCATTTTCAGTAATTCGCTGTTCTATTAAATTATTATGTTAAGATGTGGCAATTTCTTGTAGCATGAAACTACAAATTTGATTCTAAACATATACCTTGCTATATATTCTGGAAAACTTCAAGAGAGTCTTCATATATAAGTAAGTGGTGTAAAAGTGTTTCTTTTTCCCATTTATTTCCCATTTTTATTGCAAATTATATTATCAGCATCAGAATTGGAGTGAAAGTTGAAATGAAAAATGTGCTAGTGTCCACAAGTTGATGTTCATGTTCTCCAGTAGGGTTATTTGAGATGATTCAAAGATTATCTTGAGATTCAATGGCAGCAAGAACACCTGACCCATCTGTATAAAGTCACATGCTGCAAATTTGCTTAAATTTTTATTTAAATAGTTCCTATTCATTGAGATTTTTTTTGTTTACATTTTTTCAAGTCAACCTTTTTATCTCCAAGTTAAAAAATGATTTGGAATCTCAGATTTTCAGTGTGATCAAAGACTTTTGAACCCCATGATCAATGCACACGGCTGTTTGTGTCGTCGCCACGTTCTGCAGTCCATCAGTATCTCTGAACCGGAGCTTTGTTGATGTGTTCGTCAGACCACAGCAGGTGAAATCATCTTTGTTATCACCACTCGGCGTTCATTTGCATCGCTGCGTGTGCAGTTTTGAGCATGCGAGGCCAGAGAGATGAAGTAGGTCAAAGCTGTGAGGACTGACTGACCAAGTGGAAACTGAACTGTCCCTAGGGAGGACGGGCCGGGGTAGAACGGGTTGATGCGGGAAGAGGGGAAATTGTAGAAACAATTGTATCAGAGGCAGCGCCGACCTGTTATAATGTTCACGTCACATCATGGCTTCCCCCCAGCCACCCTCACAGTGGAGTCGCCTTTCCAAGCACTCATGGGTGGGGTGATGGTTCCCGTAGACCATTTGTTTGCCACAAGAGAGCTGGAGCATGTGCAACAATCCTTGTATTACATCCATGAGTTTATAAGTCCTTCTTGACCAACTGCACACAGCATCACACATTCATATTGTTTATTATGCTCACTGAACGCATGTATAGTTGTGTTGTGAGTGCGCTCTGTTTAATATTGGTGCTGCTGCACTGAATTTCTCTTTAGGGATCAATAATCATCAATCTTTTTATATCTAGTGAGATTGGGCCGCACTGCAGCTGCAGATGTTTCTTTCAGCTGTGTGTGTTTCTGTCTGGTTTTATGTGTAATATTGTCTATGTGTATGTTTGTGTGTGTGTTTCACATTATAGGATTTAGGGGGCTTTATTTCCCTTTATATGTCACATCCTGAGGATTTTATAGTGAGTGAAAGAGAGCGAACACAGACTTAACCCGAGAGAGGAAGGAAACAAGCACAGGAAAGATGGGGGAGGTGAAGGGGTTGAACTTCTCTTTGCGCACTCTTTGAAAAAAAAGGTTCAATCGGCTAATATATGCCATAGGGTTCTTGACTCAATTTTAAAGAACTGTTTATGCGAAAAGGTATTTCAGTTTTTTTTTCCTGGTGATAAAGTATGTTTACAAGCTGTTCATGAAATGTATTAAAAATAAGTTAAAACAAAATTAATTCATTAAATAAAATGATCTTATGATGGGAACCCTTAAAATAATCCATATGATGCACCTGAGAGAACCCTTTAACCTTTTCTTCTAAGAGTGCCTATCTCAGAACAGGAATATTCCATTATTTATTAAATTAAATATTTATTAAATGTTAAAACACAAAATGTAAATGATTACATTTACATTGATTTCGCATTTGAGACGTTAAATGGAAATTCAGTCAATTTTTTCATACTCTTGTCATTCCAAACCTTTCTTTCTTTCTTTCTTTCTTTCTTTCTTTCTTTCTTTCTTTCTTTCTTTCTCTGTATGTAGATATTTTAAAAAATCCCTTTAAGGTATTCTTATTTGCATAACTAAAATTGTTCTCATGCATATGCATGAAGTATGTATTTTTTTACAGAATGATTAAAAAAATCAACAACAAATTTAATGATTGTGGCACATTTACAAGTCAAGACCGACGACCCACACTCAACACTTCTCAGTCTCCTTTAGTGGTTGCTGTGATGAGTAAATTGGCGGTTATGTGGGCACCATTTCCTGTGCGAACTCATCAAAAAAAAATCGTTTTATTGTTTGCATAACAATAATGGAGCTAATGGGCAACATAAATATGTGCATACTAGATGGGACAGATAAGCCATTAGCACATGGCAGCGCGCGCGTGGTGTCAGCAGCAACAGTACGTTTACACAGAACGTGTTGCGTTTAAAAACGAGAAGCAGGGCAGTTGAATGGAAAACAATGTCGTTTTAAAAAGTTTAACTTAGACGGTCAATGGTCCTGCTATATGTAAACGGTGCATGTTTACAAAATAAAACAGCGCAGTCGAGCGGAAAAAACACATTCTGTGTAAACTGGCCATTACAGTGCCAGCAGCAGGTGTATGTATCCTATGTGTGTGTGCTGTGCACGCGTCGGCCATTGTTTGTTTATCACCCAGCTATAGCTCTTATCCATTCAATCCCTTTTGGATTGGCATTAGCATCAGTTTTATAGCTCATCTGCAAGATCATTAAATAGATTCATGACTGTACATTAATCCTGAACGTGTGTGTGTGCAGAGAAAGGGAGGGGAGGTAGTCCTCGAGCACAATGCAAGGTCATAAGAGAAGCATTTCATGGCCACAGAGAGGGGGAATATTAGGAATGAGAGATGGAACAAAACGGGAGGGGGCAAGTCTAAGAGAACAAGACAGCATATTCATATCCATCCCTGTATTTATAGTAAGCCTGCGGGGAGGGGGCCGAAGAGGGCGTGGCTTCGGTTATGACATTCTCTCTGATTGCCTGAGAGCGGAGGAGACAGAGAGAGAGGCTGTGTTTCAGCACGCGTGCATGTGTGTGAACCAAAGAAGGGAGCTGTTTTCTAGCATGCGTGCTCGTGTGTGTGTGCGCGCATCCACCTTATTTTGAATGCACTCTTGAGAGAGAGAGAGGGTCATGTGTGTAGAATGTGTCAGAGGGGGTGAAATCAAGCTGGCTGCATGCAATCTGTGTGACTCTAACACAGTGTTCAGCAAGAGACAGACCCTTGGAGAATGAGGTAAGACTTGGCTTTCTTTATTATTTATGACTGTAAATTCACTGTGTATTCCTCTCAGCATGACCGGTTGTATGTTTATGTGTTCGCCCTCCATCTCCTCACACGCACAGTGGAGGCTCACTGACATGTTTGTGTGTGTATGACAGCGAGCATTTCTTAGTTGCATGCATTGTCCCCTATAGAATGAGAGTGTGTGCGTGTTTTTTGCAGATCCGTCTAACCTAACGCGTCCACACATAGGCTATTCGTGCTTTTGCGTACATGTATGACTGTGCGCATGAATGCCACACACCGAGAGAAAGACACTAAGTGACACGGGCTGCTTCCTCTTTCAGGGTGTCTCAGTTGCATTGATTGTTATCAAGCAGTCCGTCTCACCTCTTTGCTTCAGTCTTCCACCTCACCACCTCCCCTCTCACCTACTCTACCTCTGTGGTGTTGTTATTTGGCTGAGGGTTTCCCTGTGTCTCTCTTTCTCTTCCTCTTCCCCTTGCATCTCCTGCCTTTCATTTTCACACTTCAAATCACTCTTAAAGAGACAGTACACCTTGAAATGAAAATTCTGTCATTGTTTAGTCACCCTCATGTTGTTCCAAACCTGTATAGCGTGTCTTTCTTTTGTCAAACATGCAAAGAGATGTTTGGCAGAGGGTTCATGCTGCCCTTTTCCATACAATGAACTTAAATAATAACCAGGGGTTTTAAGGCATCAAGCACTATAAAAGTATCATAAAAGTAGGCTAGTCCATATGACTTGTGCACTACATACTATACAGTAGCTTTATGTTAGGAATAAACCTACATTTATTGTGCTCTTTGAAAAAATATTCTCCACCCTCGCTCTCAAATCTCAGTTATGGGATTTAAATATTCAAATATTAAATGCGTAAAAATATTCAAATCATATAGTCATATTCAAATTTGGCATGTCACGACTGGTTACAAGACACACAAGATCCAGTTACATTTTGAACCTACATGAACGATATTTAAATTGATAATTCACCCCAAAATAAAACTTCTGTTACCATCTGTTCACCCTCATGTCATTCCAAATCTGAATGGCTTACTTTCTTCTGCAGGACACAAAAGAAGATATTTTGAATGTCTTGTCCATGCCATCTAAATTAATGGGGACGGAAACAACTCTGGATTGTATGGCCATAAAAAAGCACTGAGAGATTTTTCAAATGATCTTCTTTTGTGTTCCACGGAAGAAAGTCAAGCAGGTTTGAAATGACATGCGGGTGTTGTGAGAGCTAAATAATGACTTAAATTTCTGTCTGTTTCTCACAGTACAGTATTGCTTTTAAGACTTGAAAGACACATGAGTCATACACTCTAAAAAATGCTGGGTTGTTTTAACCCAAATTTGGGTAAAATATGGACAAACCAAGCCCTTTGGGTTACTATTTTTATTAAATTTTTAACCCAATGTTCGAGTTTGTCCATATTCGACCCAAAATTGGGTTAAAACAACCTAGCATTTTTTAGAGTGTATGGACCATGTTTATAATACTTTTTGCCATTTTTTTTTTTTAGCTTGACAGACTTCTTTTCATAAAAAGAGAAGTAGGCCTATCATCATTCTGATAAACTTCTCCTTTTGTGTATCATGGATTAAAATAAAATAATCCATATTCCATATCCATTAATCCATATTAATCCATTAATCCATATTAATGGATAAAAATAAAAATGAATGAATGAATGAATGATTAAAGAAAATCATACAGATTCAGAACATTGAGAGGATGAGTTCATTTTGGGGTGAACTAACCCTTTAAATGCAGATATGTAGCAGTTGGGATAGATGCTCCCTAAGGTGGATTGAAAGATAGATGTAGGAGTCTTCAGAGGCAAAACTTGGCAGATAAGCAAGGATGAAACGCAGGGAGATGAGTTCCTTGCATGTCACGATGTCAGACTTCAGGGGAAGTGCTGGAAAGAATACAGTGACTCAAGCTTCTTAATATGGGATTAGAGTGTGTGTGTGAGAGAGCGTGTCCGTGTGTGTTTTCATGTACACATGCTGAAAAGGAGCGACAGTGCAGAAAGGGAGTCGTGATTGTCAGATAAGCAGTCTCGTATCAGCATGACCTCTCAGCTCCTATACATTTACTGCTCTGAGCTGTCCCTAAAAGCTCTGCTATCTATCCATCCTGTCCGGAAGAAAATTGTATTTCTCAGAAGTTGCTCTTTCATAGCTCAAGTGAGTTATGGGAAACAAGACAATATGACAGTATTGCTGTTTTTATTGTATTTTTGATCAAATAAATATTTATTGTATAATGATCTTTCAAAAACGATAAATAATCTAGTGTATGAGCTGAGACATTAGCTACTGTATGTTTCCACCCAAAGTGTGATGACTTATGCGCAAAATTGGAATATTGCATAAAACATTTGCGAATAAAGCAGCGTTTCCTTCCCACGTGTTCAAGAGAACAAAATCGTCACTTCCTGGGACATTGGTGCAAAACATCTGTATTAAAAATGGAAGTTTGAGATGCCGCGTGATGCGATTGGTCCTGCTATCCAGTCACATCCATTGTTGAGTAAAGTGTTTCCATCATAGTTTATGTGCATGTCTTCTTATTATATAAAAAATATATGCGCCTTATTTGAACACATACGTTTTTAATGCGCGTTTTTGCGCATCTTTGCGTTTCCATCCTGTTTTTTTTATGTGATATCCCAAAATGTGCATAAAAATAGGTGGATGGAAACATAGCTATTGTTGAGATCTCTTCTGAGTGAGATTACTGGACATTTTCCTCAGGAGAAAAATGGGAGACTTAATCGCGTTGCTGACTAGGAGAAACCAGTGAGATTATACAAAGATCTCATTTGTGATATTTTATTCCTATGGGCAGCAATCAGAGCAAGGCATATCTTAATCAACTTAGTCTCAGACCATATTTGCTAATTGCCTTTGCAGAAATGCATTTTATCATAGTCAGTCCACAACATGTATGTTCAGAATAATGCTTACTTTATTGGTGCTTGGTGCATTTGTGATGTCATTTACTTGTAGATAATGAACATTTATAAGGTCTGTGGACAGACACACATTTGAGGCTTCAAGAGATCACGAGTGTCAGGACTAACTGTGTCACGGATGTGGTTTATATTATCACTGGTCACATCACATGAGTTTCTGCTGTTGTGTAGGTATGACGTTGTGGTTTGTGTAAGTTGGTTGGTTCCCTTTTTGAGTGGTGTTTAATGTTATGGGTATGTTGCACTTCATAGTGTGACGAGTGTTGTGTTGGCATATTGTCAGGAAAGAGTTTGTGGGAGCTGCTGGGAAATATACATTGTGTGTTTTAGCTGTTTGTTTTGTATGTCCACTACCTTTCGAGCATGGATGCATTAAATTGATAAAAAGTGATAGTAAAGAGTTTTATGTCGGAACTAATGATTTCTTTTTCAAATAAATGCTGCTTTCTATTCATCAAAGAATCCTTAAAATAGTATCATGATTTTAAATTGAATAACATTTTTACCATATTTTTGATTAAATAAATGCAGCCTTGCTGAGCATGAGAGACTTCTTTTAAAAACATAAACGAATCTTTCAGACCCCAAACTTTTGAAAGATATGTGCTCTTCCACAGCTTGTGAGCTTAATGTTATTTAAAGGGATAGTTCACCCAAAAACATTTAGTTCTCTCTCAACAACATGTTTTTTTCCCCTTGGAAGACAAAATGAGATGCAGAATGTAGAAGCTGCCATTTTCCATGTAGTCAAAGTTGAAGTCCTCAGGCTCCAAAAGAAGACGAACAAGGACCATAAAACTAGTCCATGCAACTCATATTCTATTAGCAAAGTCTTTTGAAGCCATACTAAAGCTTTGTGTGAGCTTTCTATCTGTCAAGGCAAAAATGTCGACTTGAAAATCATATTTTACAGCCATGGTTACCATTTACAAAAAAGCGCAGCTTAGACATTCTGCTAATTATCTTCTTTTGTGTTCCACTGAAGAAAGAAGGGTTTAGAATGAGTGGAAGTAAATGTAGCCTACCTGATCTTTCATATTTGGGTGAGCTTTCCCTTTAAATACATTTTTCGTGATGCATAACATTCAGCCTTTAATATTTGTGCCTTTGTCCGTGTGGAAGGAGCATCACTCCATGGCAATGAGAGAACACAGCGGTGTGTGTGTGTGTGTGTGTGTGTGTGTGTGTGTGTGCGGGCTCCCTGTGGTGCTCTGCTCTGAGAGATAAGACCAGAGCTCAGCTTCTTCCCAGCCTCCACTGGGAGCGTAAAACAGGATTGATCCAATGGATCTCCAATTCCCCTCAGTTTCTTTAACTCAAGTCAATACAGTAGACAGATCAAGTTTAAACAGGCACATTCACTCAGTCAGGACACCGGAGTGGTTTCACACAGGCATTCCACTGCTGGATCAATATATATGCTTGCTTATGTGTAGCTGACAGATTTTAAGGAGGCCCACAGCAACAACCTGAACCAGGGCCCTGGATACCCCAACTACGGCCCTGCATATAGGCCTATATATGTGATAGATTTGCTTATGTGTAAATTGCTAAATGCGTTATGCAATCCGATGACTGAACACCATGGTTTATATATACGGTTTATATATATATAAAACACGGTTTATGATAAAACGGTATTGGTATTTATCGATGGTACACCATTGTCGGTAACAATATAAAAAATGTTCGATATAACACTCAATATTTTCATTAAAATGCGCACGCATCTCCCGTAGATCTTAAACAGCCTATCAGATGTTTTGATAAATCAGCGCGTTACCATTGACAAGCAAACAACCAATAAGATCTAAACAGCCAGGTTGCGCTGCTCTCATGTTCGGTTGCGTCACCGCATTGACATCCAATATCTCTTACAGTTTTAGAGGTTTGTATTACAGATGTTGATCTACCTCAAAGTTTGCCTTGATTGTTCTACGTTTACACTTTTACATTGCACACATTTTGTAACATTTTATTTAAGTTCGAGACACTTACTTTTTTATCTTAATATAATACATAAAGATATTTTTGTTTACATTTTATTTTTGTTTTTGACTGCTAAAATTAATATACTTTGTTGTTTGCCTTAATAATGTGGGAAAAAACCCCCAAAATAATAACTTAATAATGTCTTTAAAAAAAAAAAGGTTATAAAAATTGTCAATAATTATCGATACCGAACGATATGAAACATTATATCGTGATAATTTTTTTAGCTATATTGCACAGCCATATATATATACACAGTGCAATGCATAAGTGAATACACCCATGCTAAAGTTGACTAAAAAGAGGAATAAAAAATCATATTTTGGAAATTGAACTTAATGCCTTAATTTAAAAAATTAGGAAAAATCCAACCTTTAAGGACACCAATTTTCTTTGTGAATGAATAATGTATCGTAAATAAATAAATGTTCTTCCTTAAAATACATGGTGCATAAGTGAGTACACCCCTATGTTAAATTCCCATAGAGGCAGGCAGATTTTTATTTTTAAGTATTTTTTTAAAAAAAAATTTAGGATACTATGCATCCTGATAAAGTTCCCTTGGCCTTTGGAATTAAAATAGCCCCACATCATCACATAGCCTTCACCATACCTAGAGATTGGCATGGTTTTATTTCAGTTAGCCTAAAAGCTAGTTTGATTTGCATTGAGAGATGATCTTATGGAAAGTACCCCATGCCAATCTCTAGGTATGGTGAAGGCTATGTGATGATGTGGGGCTATTTTATACATTATTCATTCACAAAGAAAATTGGTGTCCTTAAAGGTTGGATTTTTCCTAATTTTTTTAATTAAGGCATTAAGTTCAATTTCCAAAATATGATTTTTTATTCCTCTTTTTAGTCAACTTTAGCATGGGTGTATTCACTTATGCATTGCACTGTATATATATATATATATATATATATATATATATATATATATATATATATATATATTATATATTATATATATATATATATTATATATTATATATATATATATATAATATAACAGAGAGAGAGAGAAATGCAGCCTTGCATTTTTTTTGGCCTGAAGTATCAGATTAGAGTTTACTATTTAAAATGCTTCTACCTTTCTCTGCAAAACAGAGAAACCACTGCCAAGAGTATATATCAAAAAAGCATAGTATGCAAGAGTATATATCAAAAAAGCACTGGCATGTGCTGGCATACACTAATTCAATAGTATTCAACCCCATTGTGCACAAATCCGATTCAACTCTTGTGAATCAATAATAGCATTACCATAATGAAGTCTCTGCTGAGCTCTGATTGGCTGGCTTAGGCTTTTGACCTCTAAACACTGAGATGGAGAAAGTGAAGAGCAGACTGTCATGACTGCTCAATGACTGAGAGTGCATGATGTGCCTTTTGCATGGAATCAATTGATGAGGAAATGTTGCCTAAAAATAATGTTTATACTATTTAAGTTATGGGTAAATTGCAATATTTATTTATTTATGTATTGCCATTGTTGCATGAAACGCTTTGTGTTCATGTGACAGGGTTAAAAAAATTGGTGCTGGATTTAGTTTGAAACAGTTTCCACTTAGAAATTGCTAGTAAATTTAACACATAATTACAAAGAACTAGCAAGTAACAAATTGAATTAAACCTAAAACTTTGAAGTATCATTTATTTTTTATTTTTTTTATGTTCTCTGTTTTATTTACCTTGAAAAATCATTTTGTACTGCAAGGCTGCTAGTCAACTTTATTACATGTTTTACATTATATTATCATATATATATTATTTTTAAATTATTATAATGTTATTTTTTAATTAGTTAACTAACCAATCAATTATATATTCCATCCAAAGTCCTAAATCTGGGATTTGTAATGAAAAGCTAATTACAATTAAAATTAAAATTAATAAATAATTCTAATAAAAATAATAACAATCAACATAAAAGATTCACTATTTTATTTGTTTACTTGAATGTCATGCGACCATTAACGACATCAGAGAACTGATACATGCAAATGAAATATTAACTTAAAATCTCAGGGGGTAAACATTTCACGTCAAAGCGATTTGGCTTACAAAAAAGGTTATGAATCCCGGACCTAAAAAACGTATGCTATGCGCACCAACACATTTAAATACATACATTACTATCTTAAATATATGTACATTAGCTCACAATGTGCCGAACATTTCTTTTTGCATTTCTCAGGTTATATACAAAGAAGAAACCCACCTGTGCATGTTTGTTACTCTAAATTCTTTATGCACAGTGCTGGAGCAGCACTCCCCTGGTCTGACTATGACTGTGTGGGTTTGTGCCAAGAGCCATGATGACTCAGGTCCCTCCACCCTCTCATAAGACCAACGGCCATCACTGGCGCAACTCACAGGAACTCCTGCGCAGTTCAGGCTGCAATCATACAACAAACAATCAGTCACGTAGCTTGTCTAAGACAGAGTCAGAGCCAAGTCAGATCTTTCAAAAAATTGCGATGTGTTTAAGGCCTTTCATTTGAGTTATTAGCTCAAGCTTTAGACTAGTGGTTCTCAGCTCAAAAGTGGGTCACATGTTTGTCTGATTAGATTGCAGACAGCATTGAAGACGCTAAATGCAAATAGTAAAATGCAACTAACCATATCATTGTTCATTGATATGATAGCAATATGAACAGGCTTCCTAAATAAAGAAGTAAAGAGTTCCTATATTGTTGGTTGTTGATATCAAAGGCTGTGTGTCCAACCAGACTCTATTTTTGTTGCAAACTGATCTGTCATTTGGTGGAAGCAGCCAATTTAGTCACGTGCCAACATGGACAGTTTGCATTGCACAAAAATAAGTACAATTTTGGTACTGTGTTGGGTTGCCACTTGACATTCAGTGTGAAGTACTGTAAAACTGTTGAGAACTTAAGAGGTTGGTTTTTAGAAGTAGTAAAATGTGTGGATACTTAACTTAACTTAGGATTGACAGGATGTCTTCATATGAGAATCTTTCTGAATCGCACATACTATAGAAGACAAACAGGATGTGGGCAGGTGCATTCTATTCGCTTAACCGTTTTCATCTTCTGGAAGTGCCCGTGACACGTCATATTGAAGTAACGTTTTTTTCTCTCTCTTCCTCTACTGTCTCTCTCTCAACCTGTATTTACTTCCATATTCCATTTATGGTTTGTTTCTGTCTTGTACATTTGTCTTTGTCACACCTTCTTACCAAACTTCCGTGTTTCTCTCACTGTGTCTTCCAGGCAAGGACAATCGCATTTAACCACTGTCTCAGGAAACAGAACTAGAAAACTATCAGGCCCCTGCAACGTTCACTACTCTGAAAACTAATCTTTAAATGCACATGCTCAGTGCTGAGAGAGAATTGCTTTGATTGGAACTCCCTCCGTGTTCACAAACGCACACACTTATACACAAACATACACATGCACACAGAGACTTCCCTGTTCCGTTTCTGCTGAGGGCACAGATTGAAAGACTGAAAAGATTTTTCTTTAGAAGCCCAGTATGAACTCAAGACCGAACTTGACATGTTTTTCTATAATGGAAATCTAAATCATTTTGCAAAATAAAAACACCATTACGGAGTTAGAGTGTTTTCTTCGTGAAAAGAGGAAGGAAATCTGTGCGTGATCATCTCAGACTGTGAGCCACTGTGAACAAGTCAACAGGAGCGCTACGCCAGCAAAGGAGACCATGACATCACATGGAAAACTGAGAAAGGAAAAGGGGAGTCTGGCGGAGTATGAGACTCAAATCAAAGGTAAAAGAAATCAATTTGATACTAGAATATTTAGTGGCATTGTGTGTGAAAAAAACACTTTGTCAATTCAAGTGAAAAAAGAGGGATAAAAAAAGAAATCAATTTGATCTCATGCTCTATTTCTTTCACTTGGCTAGGTAGTACAGACTAATGTACATCTCAAAATGTAATGTGTGTTCTATGTGTGAGATGTAGGCCTGCACTGTGATGCATTTATAGGCAGTATTAGGGATGCTGTCTTCCCTCATCCAATCAGCTCTGAGCCCCAGGCCAGAGCCACTTGTGCCAGGGGATGCAAATTCAACAGTTCATGGTGCTTTTTGTGCTGAAAACCATCCATACATGATCTCTTTCCCTTCTATCTCTTTGTTCAGAGGTGCGTGGTCAGCTATCAGAGCAGCTAAAAATCCTAGACGCGCAGCTGGAGGTCAAGACCCAGCAACTGCAAGATCTAAGCGAGTACCTGCGCAGACGAGGGGAGATTGAGGCAGAATATGCCCGCTCTCTGGAGAAACTCAGCGAGAAGTTCACAGTGAAGACTAAGAGGTACCCACCCTGCTTTTTACATTGATGGATGGAAATATGGATAGATGGATTGGTGGTCGATGGATGGGTGGATGGTTGGAAGTATGGATGGATGGATTGGTGGTCGATGGATTGGTGGATGGATGGATGGATGGATGGATAGGTGGTCAATGGGTGGATGGGTGGATGGATGGATGGATAGGTGGGTGGGTGGATGGAAGTATGGATGGATGGATAGGTGGTCGATGGATGGAAGGGTGGATGGATAGTTGGATGGATGGGTGGATGGATGGATGGATGGATAGGTGGGTGGGTGGATGGAAGTATGGATGGATGGATAGGTGGTCGATGGATGGAAGGGTGGATGGATAGTTGGATGGATGGATGGATGGATAGGTGGGTGGGTGGATGGATGGAAGTATGGATGGATGGATAGGTGGTCGATGGATGGATGGATGGATAGGTGGGTGGGTGGATAGGTGGGTTTATAAATCAAATATAATTTTGTAAATTGCATAAATAATCATGAACAAAACAATATCATGTACTTATGCATAGTTTAATACAAAGAGCTGAAGCACCATTCTCACAGAGTACATTTTTTTGCGTTTAAAAACATGAGATGCAGTGGAATAGAAACCCCCCCCCCCCACACACACACACACAAAGTCTCGAGACATGTTTTTTAAAAGTTGAACTTCTTTTAAACTTTACATGGCTTTCTAAACATATTGCTCTCTTGTGCAATACGCACAACTAATCCATTTAGGAACACCACTACTGTGTAATTTCTCTGAGAAGTGCAACTGCTGTGGCTTCGTTCTGAAATATTTTCATTGGCAGAGCAAAAGTACATAAAGTGACTGCCAATATTGTGTCTAAAACGTGAGCCACTCCATATTAACTGTTTAATTGTTTTTTATTCATGTTTCATGTTTCGTGTTTTTTTTTTTTTTACCTCGTAATTTTGAATCAAACTGGATTATCCGGTGAAATGGAAGACTTCTCTCTGGTGATATATGCCAGACTTGCAGACTTCTCCAATCATTAGTCTTCTTAAAACCACTCATTTCTCACAATCAACTGCAAGCTCGCATTCAGAGCTGCCTTCTGCCTTAAACCGACTGATAGAACCAAGTTCCCGGCATACATTTTTCTTTTTCAGGATTCCATTTCACACTGAAGTACGTCACGATAAGGATGAAAAGATCTGTTGCTACTTCTATTAGATTGCGACTTTAACCTACTCTTTCATTGTCTCTGCTCCTTTCTCTCTTTAGGAAGGAGCAGTTGGACCTGTCGGTGGCTCAGTGCTGGTCTGTTCTGCTGACCCAGACCAGGCAGGAGAGTAGAGATCACAGTTCACTGAGTGAGCTCTGCGGCAACACACTCACGCAGCGGCTCTCACACTGCATAGAGGACACACACCGCCTGGCAAAACGGGTACAGAATCCCCACCATATTACCAGCTCTAATTCCTCTCTCTTTCTCTTCCTCTCTTGTTTACCGACATGAAACACTCCCCCACACAAAACACAACCAAAGCATCTTCCCTATTTCACACACCGACTCTCATTCTCTGTTTCAGAGCAAGGAGGTGGGACTCCAGATGCAGGATGAGCTCTTGAAAGTCACCACAGAGATGCAGACGGTACGTCGGGGGCTGTTTTGCTGTGAACATGCTAAATTTACACTGAGCAACACGCTCTAGTGAACTGAAATAGAGTCCAAATGGCATCAGCTTTGAATAACATCATCTCACTGCGGCCAAAGACAGCATGATTAAACTTGACTAAATACCACATGATGCACATATTTGCTCATGCATTCACGATTGAATGTGTCTGCATGTCTTTCTGTAGACCTCAGTGCATTTTGGTCCATCCTGTAGCACAGAAAGCACACGTGCCCCCCTGCTTTCCAGAGCTCATTTTTCTCGCTGTGCTCGGGTCAGAGCTGCAAGATCAAGCCCACTGACCCCGGCTGACAACAGCTGTGTGCTCTCTACCCTCCAGTAGACAAACAGCTTGCCTACCACAAGTGTCTTGGCTCAAGGCTCAGGGTTTTTTTGTTTGCGTGTATGTCTTTTTGCAGTCTTGGAAGGTATTTAATGTCTCTTAAAATAAATACGCTAAGCTTGATCATAAAAAATAAAAATAGGGATTTATAAGAGTATGTAAAGTAGGACGTAATTGAGTATGTCACCTTGGCAAGTAGTTTTTTTTATCTTGTTTTATTTATAAATCAAATAGTAATCTTAAAATGTATACCCCCAGTTTCACAGACAAGGCTTAAGCCTAGTCCCAGACTAAAATGCATGTTTGAGCTGTTTTAACTGAATGCAACTTGCACTGATGTATCTTACAATATGTCAGTCTCATTGTTTTCAGTCTCATTAGAAGATACACATCAGTAATGTTTCTTTCTAAGGCACTTTTATAAAAGCTGCTTAAATGTCCTAATTGAAGTTTGAATCAAGGCCTAATCCTGGCTTAATCTAAGCCCTGTCTGTGAAACCGGGCCATGGCTTATTATGGTAAGTAATACAAAGATTAGCCCATGGATTAAAAATAAACTTCATATTATTATTAATAATAATAATAATTTATTATAATTGTAGTATTATTATTATTATTATTATTATTATTATTATTATTATAGTTTTATCTAGTTTTATCCATAGATTTAACAATAAGCTTCAAATGTCTGGCTTATTATTTTAAAAACAATAACAGCAATTATTTGCCCATGAATAAAACAAGATGAATTCAAAATAATAATAAAGATTAATAATAAGAATAATTGTTATTAATATTATTATTGTTGTTTTTGTTACTGTAGCTTTTTCACCTTGTTTTATTTATACATCTAACCATAAGTTTAAAATATCTGGCTTATTATGTTAAAAACAACTAAAATGATTTGCCTATGGAGTAAAAATAAACATTTGTAATAATAATCGTATAATAATAATAATCGTTATTATTATTATTATATTTTTATCTTGTTTTTTTCCCCATTAATTTAACAATAAACTTTAAATATCTGGATTATTCTGTTAAAAACAATAAAAAATAATTTGCACATGGAGTAAAAATAAACTTTATTTAAATTTTAATTTACACAATTTTCTTTCTCAAGTAAGTTTCCCTTGTGTTAAAGATGTTTAGATATTATTGATAACAAGATACAAATATGATTTTTCTGTGCATCTCTTACAGGCTTTGAAGACTTATCATCAGTACCACATCGACTGTCTGGCTGCTGAAGGAAAGCTCAAAGAAGCCACACGACTGGAGGAGAAACAGACGGGCAAGTCATCTGATCTCGGGCTCATCCAATCAGGGGGGCAGAGGCGCAGCTCTGTGAAAAAAATGGAGAGGCTGATGGAGAAGGTAAAAGCGGTAGTTTGTGAAAAAAGAAAGCTGGTAACATCCGGAGCTTTGCTCTGTGAAGATGGCACAGGAAGAGCAAGATCTCACTTTATCTCTAACCCCCAATTTCCACTGTACTTGTGTTTTCTTTACAGAGACAAGGGAAAGTACAGGAAACTCAGCTGAAGTGCACTAAAGCTCGTAACGACTACTTGCTCAACTTGGCAGCAGCTAATGCCTCCATGAATAAATACTATCTGGAGGACATTTGCACTCTGATTGATGTGAGTCTAACACACTGCTGTCCCATTACCATCTGTCTAGACACTCTCTTGGATGTTTGTTTTAGTTCCCTTTTCATTTTGAATTGACCTCTGACCAAAAAATAGCACAGATCATTCAATCTAATGTATTTACTGTATGTGTCCATTGAGAGAACACTAGAGAAAACCATCTACACTCCCAGTGAAAAGTATGAACACACTTCTTAAACAGCTTTTGATCTGAAGATTTATGCTTAAATGCTTTAAAAGCTTTATAAGACAAATATTTATAGGCCCTATGTATGAATTTCTTGGCAAAAGAACTTTTAATGAATGAGTAGAATCACAAAGATGAAAGAAACAAGCCAACCACAGCCTACATAAATTACTGTTAAAATCCCAGGATGCACCTCACGGAGTCACTAGATAATTCCCACACTTCCATGTGTGTTATTTCATAGTTTCAATGACTTCACTATTGTTCTACTCTTTGATAGGCACTGTGCATCTTTTGTGTCACTGATATCTTCAGATCCCAAGTGAGCTCTGAAATGTGTGTGATGGTTTGTTATTCCCATTGCCTGAGGCACGTAGTAGAACAAGTCACATCAAAAACATCACAGCAGGTTTAGTCAGTAAGCGACGTGAATCAGAACATTCGTGTTTGCTCAAAAAGTGACTGTATTTTCTGTTTTTTTGTCTTTATCTTGCCATCTGGTTGATGTTGAATGCAGTGCACAGATCTGGGGTACCACCTGTCTGTGTCTCGGGTTATACGAGGATACCTCTCCAACAGAAACCGAGCCATCCAGAATATGAAAAATGGCTTTCAGCAGCTAGACACGGCAGTGACTGGACTCAGCCAGAGCCAGGATAGAGATGCTCTCCTTCAGGCCCACAACACTGCATTCTGTCTGCCTTTCCGCTTTCAGTACCAGCCCCATGAAGGAGACCAGGTGACATATGAGAGAGACTAAATGCTTTCAGTGCAGCTTTCAGTAGCTCTTGAATGAATGAAATCCTTTAGTGTTATAAGGTGTATAATGATAATATATTAAGAAACTAAACTTTTGTAATGTTTTAATACAAATACAAGATATATTTTATATGCACAACCTAGATTTTTTTATAGAAATGAATTGTTTTATTCAGCAAGGATGCATTAAATTGATCAAAATTCTCCATAAAGACATTTATGTTACAAAAAAAAACTATTTTAAATAAAATAGGCTGTTCTTTTGAACTTTCTATCAGTTGTTAGAGTATCCTGAAAAAAACAATAATCACAGTTTCCACAAAAATATTAAGCAGCACAACTGTTTTCAACATTGATAATAATAAGAAATGTTTCTTGAGCTGCAAATCAGCATGTTAGAATGATTTCTGAAGGATAGTATATTAAAATAGAACATTTTTAATTGTAATATTTTGCAATATTACTGTTTTTACTGTAGCCTTGCTTACTGTAGTATGCTTTTACTGAGCATAAGAGACTTGTTTCAAAAACATGTAAAAAATCTTTACCAACCCCAAGCTTTTGAATGGTAGTCTAATATAATAATAAATAAAAAATGTATATTGTATATAAATATTAGATTTAATATAATTTTAAAGGCATAATTATTTTTTTAAAAAGTAATAAATTTTGGCAATTGAAAGGGTTTGATAATAAGGGATCATGTGGCCATCATGATGTAGAATAAAAACATCTGGTGTATGTGACAGGTGTGTGAGGTGAGCGCAGAAGGCCAGGTGAGGTATGAGCTTGAGACCAGATTCCAGCAGCTTCAGTCCAGACTGGCATCTGTTACCTTGGAAACTGACGAGGTAAAATCTATGCTACGCTCTTTATTTGGTGCACTCCTCCAGAGATCCTCACACTGTTATTTTTATTTTTCACTGACTTCAGGTCAGTAAGACACTTAAGGCAACACACTCAAATCTTCTGGAGAGCGTCTGTGACGATGATTGCATCCCCACCCCGGACGCCTCCGCCGCCCCATCGGTGGAGAGCACAGGTGACGGAACAGGAGCCAAACCCAGCCTCGCCAAACGCAGAGCCAATCAACAGGACACAGAGACCTTCTACTTTACAGTAAGAGCTCTTCCCAACATGGATTGATGTGCTATATGACCAAAAATATGTGGAAACGTCCTTCTCTTCAGCAAGGATTCATTAAATTGATCAAAAGTGACAGTAAACGTGATTAATGTTTTTAACGTTCAAATTAATGTTTTTTTTTCATGTTCAAAAAAGAAAATATTCTATTCATCAAAGAATCCTGAAAAAATATTCCACAAAACAGTATAACACGCATAACTGTTTTAAACATTGATAAAAATAAGAAATTATTCTTGAGCAAATCATCATATTAGAATGATTTCTGAAGGATCATGTGACACTGAAGACTGGAGTAATGATTAGCTTTGATCACAGGAATAAATTACATTTTAAAATATATTGCAATAGAAAACAAGTATTTTAAATTGTAATAATATTTTGCAATATTACTGTAATTACTGTCTTGGTGAGCATAAGAGACTTCTTTCAAAAAGAATGGTAGTGTACTGTATACTTTTAGCTTTATAATGTTCATGCAAATCATATAGCAGAAAAGTAAATACCTTGATGACTAAAAATAACGTATTTAATTTTTTATTTTTATTTTTTTTAGAAAGTGAAGGAGAATGTAAGCGGCAGCTCTCTGATCTCCAAACTCGAAGCCAAGCATGACCTACTTAAAGAGGCCATACAGAAAGGTAACTAACCACAACTAATCAGTTCTTCGACTTAAAATAAAAATCTACAGTAAATAAAAGAAGAAAGAATGAATCTAAGAAAAGTCACTATGCCCTCATAAAATATAGGGTAAGATGCCTTATCACAAGAAAAGTTTTATTGTGGCAACAGTGACTTTAGTAACTATGTATTCTGGCAAAAAATGATATGATTGAGAACCTATCACCTCTCTATCCTCATTCTCCCTCTCTTTCTCTTTTGCAGCTGAGGCCATTGATAGCGATCCCTCCAGGTACGTCTCCCATCCCATCTGTTTCTCTGTGACTATGAGCTTTTCACACAGTCATGTGCTGACAACATTGGCCGCGATCCAGCAAACATCTGCTCTTGTTTCCTGGCCGACGGCCTTTGCGTGCTCAGCAGAAATTAAGACGGCTCCATTGAGAAATGTAACAATCAGTTTAAATGACTCGAGTGATCGAACGAAACGCAATCAATTTCATAATGAGGCTCAAACATCTCATTGTGGGATAAATAAAGTGCGTATTGACCCCAGACGGTGTGCATGCTCTAGAGTACATTTCTGTTGTGTTGTTGTCTGTTCTGTGTGAATTACTGTTATGTTAGCATGTTTGCATGAGTACACTGATGCCATAGTGTCACAGTGGAGTGCCGGTGTATATATTTCCCAGAATGCAGCCTGGTAGGGCAGTGCGTGTGCGGAAAGCCAGGCCCTGCTCCCAGTACAACCACAAACTCTTCTCTGGAGACATGCTCTCCTTCATTCAGGTATAGCCCTGCGGCTGACAGCCCTCTGCTCTGTTAAAGACAGATTTCTGTAATGTTCTTGCTGTGTTCCTCTAACTCCATTCCCTCCATGGCTTCCTCAACACTAGCGCCTCACTCTCATGTGCTTCTGGTCATGTGTGTTGCATTTGTGCAGTTCTGATATGGCTTTGAGCATGGCCTTCCCTCTGTCTGATTACTGCATCTGGCGTGTCAATGATTACTTGTGAATTTTGGTGTGACCAGTCGCCTTGTAAATCTACAAGGGAATGTTAAATAATGAGAACATCCATGGAGATAATGTGATCACTTCATGCTCCCCGAGTAAGGTTAGAGACATTGGCGCGGTTTGCACGATTGTGTTACCGAATCTTATTTGAAATGACATGCTACGTTATTTCCATAAAGTGACATGGCTGCTTATTAAATCGGGTGAGACAGACGCGCTCACAGTGTTCTCTCCAGGCATCTGTGCAGCCTAATAATCCGTGTGCTAGGCAACAAAAATGCGTGTTCACCTGTGTGAGTGAAGTCATGCATATTTTTCTGCATGTGTGTGCTTATAAGATCCACTGTGCTGTTCTCTGAACACTGCATCATTTCAACCGTTATCAAAGCCTCTTGCTCAGTTTTTTGGTGCTCGTATTTAATGCCTCTTCCGTGTTATGGCCTATAAAAACAATGTGTCTTGCTTCTCAATGAATCTGCTGCCATAAGTGTTTTTTTAATAGCCTTGGTTCTGGAATTTCTTCCTTGTTTTCTCCATAGAGATTTCTAAAATAAAAACAGGGAATGAAACAGTTCAAGGAATTAACTACAATCCCATAGAGAATTATGAATGAATAAAAATCCAAAGGCGCAATAATAAACTATTGATACATTTACATATTTATATGTGTATGTATTTATAAATGTATAAATATATGTAAATATAAATATATGAGTGTAAATTTAAATAATGAAGGAAATTTACTCATTTATTTATTATATAATATTCATATAAGTATAATAAATATTAGAATAATATAATACATCTATACTATTTATTTATAATTATTTATAAATATAATTAAATAATTATAGTTAATTAAAATAATACAAAATAATGACATTTTTATTATTATCATCATTAAATATTCAGATATGCACCAGATATGCATCTTTGTTGATTTACGTCTTGATTACATCATACTTATGTTTCATGTGAGTGGGTTGTTTCTCTTGAGCCCTTTTGTCGCAATTTCTTTTTCTTTGTGATTGTTGGATATTTTACTTTACTGGGATTGGAATGAAGTTAAAATTACACTTGTGGCTTCTACAGAAGTATAGATTGCTTTTTATTTTGTCTAAGAATCTATATGGAGAAAACGAATGGGATTTTATCAGCATCATTTAATGCTTTGGCTAACTCTCATTTGCTTTGCTGACTTAGTGTTTTACAAACTCAGATTAGGAGCGGTTTCAAGATGTAGCCTTCTGATAGCACTGGGGAACTCCAGACTTCACGCTTTCAAGTTTTTTGAGTTTATACCCTAGCTGTTACAATAGAGCTCATAATGGCTAGTGTATAATACCAGCTAAATTCTGCACTGTCTAAGAGCTGTTACTCTTGCTTTCTGCCTTATCTGCACTTGATGTCCTTGGCTCTTTAACAGTGTCCTTAGGAGACCACCAACACCAGACCACCCTGCTGAAAAGACTAGCTTAGACCAGCATGCATTTGGGTGCTTGTAACCATTTTTAATCAACATTTAGCCTTTTTGCTTAAATGGATAGTTCACCCTGAAATGAAAATTCTGTCATCATTTACTTATTACCCATATGTTGTTCCAAACCTGTACGAGTTTCTTTCTTCTGTTTAACACAAAAGAAGATATGAAGAATGTTGATAAACAGCATAATATATATATTTTTTAATGGCTACCGCCAACTGTTTGGTTACCAACATTCTTCAAAATGTCTTCTTTTGTGTTCAACAGAAGAAAGAAACTCATAACCTTTAAGTAGTTCTGCAGTGTGACAAATGAATTAATAAACATACAGGAATTCCATCAAGTCTCTCAGTTAATATTATTTCAATAATTATATAATTACTGCTTGATAATTATGTCAAAAAATCTAAAAATAGAAAATGTAACATAGAATGTCTGCTATCACTCCTTGAACTTCCTTTTGTATGCTATTCAAGGGTGATTATTGTTGGTCTGAGCATAACAAACATTGTACATAGGTCAAATTGGTCAACCAGCATGGTCTTTCTGGTGAAGCTGGTCATCGAGGGAAATCTTGATGGTTATGCTATTTAAGAAGCATATTGGGGAAGCCTGTGTCCACCAGACAGCATATGCTGGTGAGCAGTCATGCTAGTAGTTTCAGCAGGGTGCTCTCTATTCTCTGAGATTCCCACCGTGTGTCTCTCCGTCCCTCTCTATTCCTGGGAGCTCAGGCCTGTAGAGCACTGCTCTGCCATCTGGCTCTCTGCACCATGAGAAACTACTTCCTTCTTCCACTTCCATTCTCTCACACTTTTATTCTATTGTGGTGGAGTGTCTAACAGTGTCTGCTACATCCTGCATTATCTGTAGCTGGTGTATCTCTTCATCTTAAGTGGACAGTAAATCTATGAGATGTGCACTCTCGTTACACCGCTAATAATTGGATAATGCAGTCAGGGCCACAGAATTGCTTTGCCAACAACACTTTTTTTTTTTTTTGCTTCATTAGTTGATCAATGGGTGCAGCCCAGTAAAATTGACTTTTTTTTTTTTTTAAGTGGATTGAAATCAGATTTAGGAACATTGCTAGCATTGAGCTATGCTAACATGTTCTTTCTGATTCCAAATCCCTTTACGAGCATAGTTTTGTGTTCTATATTGACGAATTTCCCATTGAAACAAGATGTTTGGGTGAGATATGTCAAAGTAATTGTTCTTTTTTAATGATAAAGGATAAAATGATTAATGATTATAGGCATTATATCTGCTCCTTGAATAATTCTAGATACTTTTTATATCTGAATTGTTTTGATTTTTAGAATGCACATTAGCTTATTTAACCACATCAACCGTTTACTACAGTGCATACAAATTTTGTCCGATTTTTGCATTGGTCTGAACAAAAATGGCAGACAGCTTGAATGAAGATCCACTCTCTGACAGTAGGTGGCGCTTATCGAACAGCAGAATTAGAGCCGTTTCTCCGGTAACCGCTGTACAGCTCTGTGCTTTTAAACACTTCTTCATTAAAGAAGACCAAATCATTATAATCATATACGGTTTTAATGATAATGAAAAATATGCTATAGTAATACTAACCATCTGGAATTTATAATGGTTTATCGCTAAACTGGTAGCTCAAACATATCTTCCCTAATGATAAATAAATGTCTTTACTGCCACTTTTGATCAGTTTAATGCATCCATGCCCAAGACACCCCAAACTTTTGAACACTAGTGTATATACTAAAAGTGTATTTTGTTAACGCCCAGGAGTACACTAGCAAATAAATAACAAAACATGGACTAAAATCTAATTTTGATTTTATGCTGCCTTTAAGCCCATTATTATTGTCTAGCCAGTACTACATTAAAACAGAGCATCCCTGACATGTTGCTTTTCATCTAAACTCCTTGTTCTCTGCTTTTTGTCTTTCTCCCTTACCCCGATTTTTCTTCCCCTTTTCTGACTGCTTTTGCTCTCATTTGCTTTTATGTCATTCTCTCCCCATTTTTCATGTTACACACTCCTTCTGGTCATGCCAAACAATCTACTCCTCCTTTATATGTCCCTCCTGTCTCTTTCTTTCCTTGCTTGGCTGGCTGTGACTGTAGAAGGAGGAGGCGGATGTCGAGGACTCAGGTACAGCTGTTTCCCCTGTCATGCATGCATCTGTTTGTGTGGGTAAATGTATTTCTGTGCTTTCTGCACTCTTTGCCTCTCTCTTGGCACATTATGTTTGCTATACTTTATATGTATATTTGTTTTATTTCTTTCATGATTGATTCCTATACAACTCTTCCCATCCAGATGTGCATAATTATTATTCCCAATTTCCCTCCATTCCCTGTCTAACAGAGCACTGGGCAACAGATCCCCCTGGTGGTGGAGAGCTGCATTCGCTTCATCAACCTGCACGGTAAAACTGTCAATTGCAAGACAATTCTTTATTATAGCTACACTCTGTCATTTTTCCTCATTAAATGGGTTTTACACATAATGAAACAAAAATGATTTACAATCACATATGATGAAAACAGTCATATATCACATATCAGTATTATTCATAGCTGACTGCTAATAGTATGTTTACTGTGAGCACCTTTATTGTAGGTAGTATTAATGTAAAGGAGTGAGTATTTATGTATTTATAAATGTGATGTTTTAACAGGTCTGCATCATGAAGGCATTTTTAGAGTTCCTGGTTCACAGACTGAAGTCAATCATATCAGGGATGCCTTTGAAAGAGGTACGATCATGTTTAAATGGATGAATACAGGTGTATTAAAATAAGAATGTAACATGAAGTAATGCACATTTGGCTGGTAATTATCACAAAATAAAAATATATCACTCTGACAGTGTTTATATTGCAATAATGACCTACTGAATGTACACTACCGTTCAAAAATTTGTTGGTTAGACAGAATTTTTTTAAGTGACCTTAAAACATGTGTAATGTTACAAAAGATTTCTGTTTCAAATAAATGCTGTTCTTTTGAAATTTTTATTCATCAAAGAATCCTGAAAAAATTGATTATAGTTTCCAAAATATTTCTGAAGGATCATGTGACACTGAAGTAATGATTCTGAAAATTCAGCTTTGACAACATTTTGAAATATATTCAAATAAAATAACAGATTTTAAATTGTAATACTATTTCACAATATTACAAATTTGACTGTATTTTTGATCAAACAAATTCAGCTTTGGTGAGCATGAGACTTCTTCCAAAATTCCGATCCCAAACTTTTGAACTATTGGTAGTGTATATTATCTTATATTTATATACAAATATGCCTTTTTGTTCAATCTCTTGTCTGTTTTCTCTTCTCGCGAACTGTTCTTCTCTCTTTTATTTGGTGATGCAGGAGAGGACCCGCTCACGGACACTGAGAGTGACATTGATTCAGTGGCAGGGGTTCTGAAGCTGTATTTCAGAGGTCTAGAGAAACCTCTGTTCCCCGAGGAGAGCTTTAGCCGTCTCATGGAGTGTGTCCGTAAGATGCCTTTCATGTCTGCACATTAATTTGCATCAGATAACAACATATCAAACCTAGTGGCATCTGCATGCAAATGAAGTTAGAGCATTTCTCAGAACTTTACCTTTCTGTCCCATTTTTCAATGACTTTTAACCAAGTTGTCACAAGGTAGCACCATTCATGCAAAATTTCGGGTCAGTAAGCATTTTTAAAATTACTTTTATTCAGGAAGGATGCATTTAATTTATCAAAATTGATAGGAAGGATCATGTGACACTGAAGACTGGAGTAATGATGCTGAAAATTCAGCTTTGACATCACAGGAATAAATTACATTTTAAAATATATTGAAATAGAAAACAGTTATTTTAAACTGCATTTTTGCTTCACAATATTGCTGTTTTTACTGTATTTTTAGATCAAATAAATGCAGCCTTTCTGAACAGAAGAGACTTCTTTCAAAATCATTAAACAAAAATCTTACAGGCCCCAACCTTTTGAATGCTAGTGTTTATTGCTTTAAAATAGTTACTGTAATAAGTTACTGTTTTTGAATGTCTTAATTGAGTTGACTGTTAACTCTGTGTCTCTTTCAGAGATGGAAAACGTGACAGAAAAAGTAGTGCAGATTAAGACGATAGTCTCGACCTTCCCCAGACCCGTCATCATAGTGATGCGCTATCTCTTTGCCTTCCTTCATCAGTGAGTCCTGCTCTCTTTTTCTTAAAGGCCCATGCACTCGTTCCAAACCTGATTATGCTGTGCAGTGATACAGTGTGTAACCTGTTTTGTTTGTGTCTGTTCAGTGTCTCTCAGTACAGTGATGAGAACATGATGCAGCCGTATAACCTGGCCGTGTGCTTCGGTCCCAGTCTGCTCAGAGGGGTGGAGATGGGTGGTGATGAAGTGACCCTGGCACCTCAGATCAATGACCTTGTCAAGACCATGATCCTCCATCACGAGAACATTTTCCCAGGGCCGTCCGAACTCCCGGGCCCCGTCTATGAGAAATGCATGACTCTAGAGCAGGAGTACTGGTGAGTCTTAAGGCCCGATATACTCACGACGGGTCTTCTTTAAGGGGTAAAAAGAAGTTTGAAACACCTGAGCTGTGGTATACTGTTAGCATACCGGGGCCTTTAGAGGGATTGTTCATCGAACAATTTAAAACATCTGTCATTATTTCCTAAACTCATACTTTTAAAACCTTTTGCTGTTGTTTTGGGTGTCGCACCAAAAAAATCTGAATTATTTTTACTTTTAAGTAACGCCAACCTCTTTTTCCAGTGAACCCATCACAGAGGAGGGTGAGGGAGAAGCTGAACATCCTCCCAGTGAAGATGGTAAGAAAGTACAACATACATCATGACAATTTATTTTGAAACCTTTGAAGTTTTAATTAATCTAAATGTGTCCATGTGTGTTCTATGTTGGGTTTTTGTGTGCTGTTGTGCATTGTGGACATTCCATGTTGGATTTTGGCATATGTGGCATTTCTGTTGCCATGCTTTGTGTTGTCTGTATGCATTGTATGAGCAGAGTGCGAGGCTGTGGCCATGTTTGATTATGTTGCACGCTCTGCAGCCGAGCTGTCATTCAAGCAGGGTGAACACCTCCTACTACACAGCAAGGTCTCTGCTGATTGGTGGAGAGGGGAACTAGGAGGAGTGAGAGGCCTGATCCCCCATAAGTACATCAGTATGGTAGAGGGGTGAGAACATATTCACCATAAACTACATGCGGTTCCTTCAAACATTGCATTGATGTTACTATTACAGCTGCTTATGAACAATAAGACTTATAGAAAGAAAAGTTTTAATTGTTACAAGCTCCGTTTCAAAACTTAGTTGAAGTTTCAAGGCCTTGTTGCTTACTAGTTACATAACTGCATCCTGACCCAGTAAGGGATTGATTTATAGCATAATATGCTTTATAGACAGCAACTCTGTGCTCCACACTTGTGTCTCTTGACTGGATTAAATTGATCAAAAGTGGCAGTAGAGACATTTATAATGTTTCTATTTCAAATAAATGCTGTCATTTTGAACTTTCTAATGATAAAAAATCCTGAAAAAATGTATCACGGTTTCCACAAAAATATGAAGCAACACAACTGTTTTCAAAACTGATGATAATTCAGCAATTGATAATTCAGCGTCGACATCACAGGAATAAATTACATTTTATATATTACATAGAAAACAGGTATTTATAATTATATTTTACATATATGTAAAATATATTTGTAATAATATTTTACAATTCTACTGTATTTTTTATTAAATGTGATATTAAACACTTCTTTCAAAAACCTTACCAACTCCAAACTTTTGAACGGTAGTGTAAACATAAATATGAAAAAAAACATAGCACACACACACACACTGGGTAAAATAATCTATTACACTGAACAATTTTTGTCAATATTTCCAGTGTTGAATGCTTTTGAAAGAGCTAATGAGCATGATTTGCTAACCAAATTGATTATTAATTATTTGATTAATTAGTAAATATCTGAGCACTAATTAATTTGCTTTTGTTTCAAACATGACTGATATGAAGCATAGGAAATCAGTCAGATATGTCACTAATAGACTTCAGTCAGAGTATGTCATATTTAATTTGTCACTAACAGAAACAAGACTGTGAGGGACAGAAGTTCAGTTCATTCAATATGTCATGCTGAAAATAAGGCTCAAGGTCACATCTAATGTTTTGTTGGCAGAATGATCAACATCCAGGTACGCAGACATAACGGGCCTCATTCATGAAATGCAAGAAGAACAAACCTTTATTTCTTGTCGCATTCAATTCACTGCAGCCATTTACATAAGAATGGATTTATGAATGATTTACTCAGATTTGTTCTGCTTGTATTGTTTTATGAATGAGACTCATCAAACGGGCTGTAAATCCATCCCTCACAGCCTTGTTTTTATATTGCATTAAATAAAATATGGTGTCTAAACTGATTAAAGTCTATGGAAACCATTGTAGACACATAAAGAAAACATTATAAACAAACATATTGCTTTTGTTCTAATACAATATCTTGGTAGCCATAACCTTACCATTCACTTTGGTAACCTCATCTTGTTGTCTTCTCATCCTCAGGGCGGAGCGTAAGGAACGAGGGAAGAAGGATGACAGCAAAGGGGGAAGCACAGGAAACCTTTCAGAAGAACAGCAGCAGTCTGAACAGAGCACCAGGTATCACTCAGACCGCTGGTGATAATGCACCATGGATGCTCTACACAGGCCCACTGAGATCTTACTGTATCTGCACTGTGTTTGCTGTCGTTCCCCAGGATGAGAGTGAACAGTGACAGTGCGTCTTTGCCCTGCCGGCAGAGGACCAGCAGTGGAGGAGGCAGCAGTGGGAATGTGAGCCCCATACGGAAGCTCACCCTGCAGGTGCCCGAGGGACGACTCCTCTTTCCTCCTCAGTCAACTGCAGCTGCACGCCAATTCTCAGGGTAGGAGAACAGAAGCTGTTGTTTTGATGGTACCAGCTGCTGAAAGGCACATGCATGAGGCGTGATCTGATTATGTGACCATCATTAAATCCCAGTGAGCTTACAGAATTATTTTTTGAGATGACAAAAATGAGGTTCAAACTTTTAGGGTCAGTAGGATTTAAAAAAAATATATATATATATTTATACTTTTATTTTGGAAGGATGCATTAAATTGATCAAAAGTAATAGCTGAACCATTTATAATGTTACAAAAAGATTTCATCATCAAAGAATCCAGAAAAATTATATAGTGATTCCACAAAACAAAAAATTATAGAAATATTAAGTAGCACAACTTTTTTCAACCTTGATGATAATAATAAATGTTTCTTATGCTTGCTAGAGACTGTGCGATTTCTGCAATCCTATAAGATCATTACAAATCACACTGTACGACATTGGATCTAATAAACTTCTGGATCTGGATCAACTATAATGACACCTATTGAATTGTAGGCTACGAAGCAAGTTAGTATTAAAGAATAAATCATCATCAGCATGCGCTAGTAGTAAACAAATAAAGCAAGATGAATCGGAATGGGGAATATGGATGCGATCATGGTTAGGGAAAAGAGGCCAACTTGGCATAGCAATTTTGCAAATGGAGCTTTGGGTAGTTTTAAGTTTTTAGCGCAATATCGCGTTGATCAGTACGCCATTTCATGTTGCATTTTTATTGGCTAGTCAGCAAACACTGAGATGTTCACACTAAATTTCTGACACCGTCAGAAAATGATGGCAGGCTATCTTTGGTCACATGACAGCGGCTGTCTTTGAACCTTTCTCACTGTACTAAGTCGTACATGTACATGGACCACCGTTTAGGAGCCAAGACCACAGAAATCGCCACAATTTGTCATCTTTCGTCTGGAACAGCCCAAAACCGTACAATGTGTACCAGCAGCAAATTAGAATAATTTCTGAAGGATCGTGTGAATTCAGCTTTGCATCACAGAAATATATTATAAAATATTAAAATAGAAAACAGTTACTTTAAATTTCAAAAATATTTTCCTATACTTTTTAATCAAATAATTGTAGCCTTGGTGAGCATAAGAGACCGATCCCAAACTTTTGAATGGTAGTGTATGTTGTTATAAGTAATTGAATTTTTTCCCTTCTATATGCCTTTTTTTCTCTTCAGTCATCACGAGCGCAGACACACTTTGGACAGTCTGAGACCAGTAGGAGGAACAGCAGACAGACAAACAGTGCATATCGACAAGGTCTGATTCTCATACTGACTGACATTTCTATACATTTTTGTAGTTATGATGAGCTAAAATATTTTATCAGGTAGAAATTGCTGAGAAATTGAAAAAATCCCTCATGAAATAATACAAAAGGTTTTTGAAACTAGGAATTATGGATTTAATTGTTAATTAGTCTTATTTTAATAGATTTCAATCTGTAAATAATAATAATAGTTTGAAAACAAGCAGCTTTGTCATTACAGCAGAAAGTACCTGAAATGTGGAGAATCCAAGAATCTAAAAGGCTGAGAACCACTGATTTAAATCTATGAACATGGAAACTCATATAAAAATCCTAATGTTTTAACGTCCGATTCTCTTTCTCATAGGAGGTCAGTCGCCAGATGAACTCTGTGTTTAGGGAGCTGTTGTCTCGTCAGCCTCCTCTGGAAGTCTCGGGTTCGAGCGTTCCTCCCTCCTCTCCCCCTGCATCTGTCCCGTCGGTTTCCTCCGCAGCTGCTCGACCTCCGGCGAAGAAGGGAGGCTTCGGCCTGCGCAGCAGAGGTCTCTTCAAACCCCAAGACCAACAGGACTGAGGGAGAGGAAGTGATGATTTATGAGTGAATCTGAGTATGAGTGTTGGGGGAACGGCAAACTCATCACAGATATGAATATATTTTTCCAGACATACAATATATGGTTCTCTTTACGCCTTATTAACTAAATTTCCGTTGACAGTAACTGATTATGGTTTTGTTCGTGTGAGACCAAGTCATTGATCCTGTTATTGGTTGTATTTGTGTTTTACTAGCTTTGATAACAGTTAATCTGGTCCTCGGTCAAGAATTTCCTACTCTAATCATTCACCGCAGTGATGTCCAATGTGTCTGGCGTTTTGACTGTAGTGTTGGCTGTGTTCTTTTGGAAAAACATAACTATCTGCTGATGATGTATTCATGGAGTCCCTCAAAGCACATAGATTCTGATCGGCAAGTGAATTGTGGGAATGATGTCCATGACAGACAGAGTCCACACTGTAATTTTAAATATAGACGTGTCACTCTGAATGTAGCAGGAGATTTATGAAGGCCACTCAGATGTTTGCGAACCAAGAGATCTACTTCATTATTGGAGGTTTTCTTATTCAGTTTTAAATGTTTTTTTGTTGCTTTTGGATATTATGCATAGCTCAAGTAGTTCTAGGTACAACATGATGAATATTAAAATGCTCCAGTGTTTTATTTTTAGTTGATTAATTTCAGGGGTTTTTTGTATCATTTGCTATTTAATGTTTTTTTTTTGTTTTTTTACATTTAATTGCATTACTATTTTTTACAATTATTTGCATTACAATGGATTATTCTTTAAAAAGCATTCAGTCGTAAAGGAACCAGCACATACATGCATGCAATGTGCTGGGATGGTCTCGCGTGGAAACAGGTGGGACGGCCAAAATAAGCACAGCTCTGTAGCCTTTTTTTATCCCGCCGGCTCCATGTGAAAAAGACAACTGTGAAGATAAGTGCCACAAAGCAGCTCAGGAACTGTCCAACAGAGAAGTGACTGGAGAAAAGAACAAACTGTGAAAAGGCACATGTAGTCACAGGAAGTACAATGGCACTTCCTTTTCGCTGCACATATTAATGCCTCTGGTTACTGGTCTCCCTCGACTTCCACCCCATCACCCATACCCTCCCCTTAGCAGTGTGTGTCTCTGGTAGATGATGTCATCATTGATATGTGGATTACAATATTATCAAAATAAATTATAGATTCTAAAATACTGTCGACTTGCCAAATATTTCATGCAGAATAATTACTCTTATAATGTTTATCTATATACTCTTTTATCATTTATTAATATATTAAACTAGATTTTTTTATATTTTCAGTTTTCATTTTATTTTAAGTTTATGTAGTATGTTTTGTTTGTTTTGAGTTGCTATTTTTATTTCATATTTAGATATTTTAGTACTTTAACTTAAACTTTTTTTTTCTTCAGTTTTATTTCAGTGAAAACATTTTTTATTAGTTTATGGGTTACATTTTACAACAAGGTCCTATTAGCTAATTCATTAACTAACAATGAGCAATACATTTGTTACAGTATTTTCCAACCTTGATTAACATTTAACAATTAGTTAAAATGTATTAAATAATATTAATAGATACAACTTTTGATTTTAATAATGTATTAGTAAATGTTGGTATTAACATTAACCAAGATTAATAAATGCTTTAGAAGTATTTTTCATTGTTTATCTTAACTAATGAAGTTAATTGATGTTGACATAATAACTTATAGTAAAGTGTTACCAGTTTTGCTTTTAGTTTTACACTGTGTAATACAATGACATACATTTTTAAGTGTCTCTTAACTGTCCAAATATTTATTTTAGGGCCACTGTATGTTTCTTAAAAGAAAAAAATTATTGATCTTGGCCTAAAATTAGATAGTATGAAAGGAAACTGGCTGTGTGCGAAGAGGGTTAGCCTGTCCGGTAACCTGATTAGTGGTGCCCTCTCCATTCCTCTCCCCAAAATAACTCTACGCTCAGCCTACTAATTCTTCACTGGATACACACACTTCCACAAACTAGACTATGGCAAAGAACACAAGGCAGAGTGAGTGAGGTCACACTGCCTTACTGTAAAACGCTCCGCTCCATTCCTTCTGATGTCCAACAGAATGATATAGGCCAGTCATCTGTTAGATGTGGATGACGAGATTTGCAGTGTCTGTCTGACTGATCAAAATAGTCATAAACTACTGCCAACTAGAGTTTATTTTTGGACCAGGACTGAATATTGAATAGGGTAAGTGATAAATATTCAAAATTCAAAAAATATATATTTTGCATCCCATTCATCATGAGTATTCCATATAAAATGCAATGCATGTATGTCAAATGTTTTTTTCTACACATTCTTTTCAAATTGATTTATGAAATGTCAGATTTTGTCATCTACGCCCATATGCCATACAGTACTGGCGGGTTCATGTCATCGCTTCTCAGTCAGACAAGCATGTAGGCCTATGACAGTATGATGCGTAATGAGTAAATGTAAGCAAGAGTTGTCAGGGTGTGTCTTGTCTGACTTGGGTTTGTATTTGTCACATGTTGCCTATTCTCAAACGGGGCCTCAGCACACTTCCAAGGGGAGTGCAAGATGGCTCAAAATTATTTAAATTGTATAATTACACGTAATTACGAGACTTCAACTTCCTCGTAGAGCTTGTACTTGTAAGATGGGAATTTTCTGAGAGCTCCTACTTAATTTAGGCCTTAAGTGTTGCCATTGAAACGCATACTTCCTAGTTCTGAGGACGTGAACAGCTCCGAGTCGAACGTTACTTGTTGTCATCTCGAAATTACGGTAATTGCGACATGTTGGGAACGCAGCTATGGTTCTCATTATTTTGGTCAACCTGGACATACAGTATAAGGGAATTTTAAAAGTGTAATTTCTATACCTGGAAAAGTCTTGGAATTAATCAAATATTTTTTTATACATGCATGTAGGCCTATACATAAGCTCTATCATATTTTACTGTATAGCCTAGAAATGGTTATTTGTGAAAAAAATAATATAGGCTGTAAAAAAACCTGTGTACAAACTAGAAAAGTTATGCAAATCCAATGGTTATTATTAAATTATTTATATTTATTTTAATATGATGCCACTCCTAGTTTATGTGAATAAAAAAGTTCAAGCAGCTTTGTAGCAGATATCTTATAGGGGTCTTCAAATAATGTCTTTGACAACGGGGTCCTTTCAGTCAAAAACTTTTGAGAACCACTGCTGTAGTTTGAGTAGTTTATGAACTAAAATGTTTAATTTAAAGGGTTAGTTCACCCAAAAATGAAAATTCTGTCAGTAATTACTCACCCTCATGTTGTTCCAACCTCGTAAGACATTCGTTCATCTTCGGAACACAAATTAAGATATTTTTGATGAAATCTGAGAGTTGTCTCACTCCTCCATAGGCTTCTATGTGATTGAAACTTGCTGGCCCAGAAAAGTTATTAAATAGATCGTTAATATAGTCCAAGTGACTACAGTGGCTCAATCTTAAGTTTATCAAGCGACGAGAATACTTTTTGTGCGCAAAAACAAACAAAAATAACGACTTTATTCCACTATTCATTTCCTTCTCTCTGGGCCTCGAGCTGGTTCACGTAGTGTTTTTGCGCAGCGCGTCAGTGTTGTACGCCATACGCATCACACACATGACCAGCGTCGGCCAATAGTGAGCCTACGTGGTGACGTAAAACACAGACGCGCTGCGCAAAAACACTACGTGAACCAGCTCGAGGCACAGAGAGAAGGAAATGAATAGTGGAATAAAGTCGTTATTTTTGTTTGTTTTTGCGCACAAAAAGTATTCTCGTCGCTTGATATACTTAAGATTGAGCCACTGTAGTCACTTGGACTATATTAACGATCTATTTAATAACTTTTCTGGGCCAGCAAGTTTCAATCACATAGAAGCCTATGGAGGAGTGAGACAACTCTCAGATTTCATCAAAAATATCTTAATTTGTGTTCCGAAGATGAACGAAGGTCTTACGGGGTTGGAACAACATGAGGGTGAGTAATTACTGACAGAATTTTCATTTTTGGGTGAACTAACCCTTTAACATGTTTAACCCACAGATATGCTAAAAACCTAACCTATTCATATACACTGTAAAAATGTTGGTTTAACTTAAAAAAAAGTAAGTAACCTGTTTGACTTAAAAAATGTAAGTTCATTGAAATTAAAAAATTGAGTTAACAATTGAGATTGGTTTAATCAACAGAAACTCAAAATATCATGTTATCTGAACCACATTATCTAAGTTGATTTGACAAAAGTAAAAAATTTGATAAATCATGAAAATATTTTTTTACTTGGTACTGTACTGTTTGCTGAAATGTTTGTTGAAATTTCACTCAAACAAAGCGTGTGATCTGCTCTGCAGTCAATATGATGCGAGACGAGTATTTGGTGGAGTGTAATATTAATGATGATGATGATGATGATGATGATGATGAAGATTATGATGAGAAGAAGTTCCAGCCGTCTCCGCCTCCTCCACCACAGTTCTCCTCCACCCCTCCCCTCGCTCATGTGGAGATCAGGGATCCCTATGGCGTCAACAAACAATTGAAGGTGAAAGCAACGTTCACTTCTCATTGGATGGATATTCAGGGTGTTTTAGTTTTACAGTAGCCTACATGAAAGAAGAATAACCAGGAATAAAATTCACGTAACTTTCTGTTCATTGTGACACCATCAGGTAGAGTTTAGCGATGTTTTGGCAGAGCCCGCGTCCACACACAGCTACGACCGCGTGTGGGTGTACAGCGGGATCGCCTTCGAGTCCACGCGGCTGTGGGGTTACCGCTGCCTGACGGCGCTGTGTGCGGTTCCCCTCTCCTGCCTCTGCGGCTGCCTCTTTGCCCTGCTGGCCTGTATGCACATCTGGTAGGCTCTTTTTTAAAGAAAAAAAAAAAAAAAAAATTATTTATGATAGTCAGATGTTCCTTAAAGTTTTTTAAAGGGATAGTTTACCCAAAAATTTAAATTCTGTCATCATAAACTACACCCTCATGTTGTTCCAAACCTGTGGTTTCGTTCTTCTGTTGAACACAAAAGAAGATATTTTGAAGAATGTCTGTGTAATCATACAGTTGACGATAGCCATTGACTTCCATAGTATTGAGAAATACTATGGAAGTCAATGGGGACCAGAAACTGTGTGGTTACTAACATTCTTCAAAATATCTTCTTTTGTGTTCAACAGAAGAACGAAACTCATACAGGTTTGGAACAACATGAGGGTGTAGTAAATGATGACAGAATTTTCATTTTTGGGTAAACTATCCCTTTAAACAAAAATATTGTCACTGCTTCTATTTCCTTCTTCTTGTCATAGGTGTGTGATGCCCTGTATTCAGGTGTGTCATACCTGCCTGCCCTGTGTGAGGTCACTGTGGATGAGTGTGGTTAATATCTTCATCACTCCATTCTGCGCATCTGTGGCTCGCTGTTGCAGTGGCATATATGTGACGGTCTCCAAAGAGTGATGAAACACAATTAAGGAGGAATTTGAGGAAGTTTGTTAAACTGCTTTCCTCTAAATTAAAATGACAAAACATGAATCCTTCAAATCCCTAAATAGATTTTTTTTTTTTTGCTCTTTTGAAGTTACAAAATAAAGCATATATTCAAACCATTTAAAGAAGAGGATTACATGCTATTATAGCTTGTGGATTTTTAATTATATAATAATAATCGTTTTAAATGATCTAAAAATGTTAGAATGTTAGCATGTCAGAAGATATTTTGTATCTTTCTAAGCATAATACAAAAAAGAGCCTCACACAAAATATCAATAACCTCTTTTTTCATATAATCTGTTTATATTTTTCTGTTTGATATAATGTGTAATTGTCATGTATTATCTATGAAGCCAGATGTCTATTTTGATGGTTATCATGTCATACATGTTTTTGAATAAAACAACCACTTACATTTGTGCATTCAAGTTCTCTTATTTATCAAGTTTTGTCAACAACATTTTTATTACGTGAATATGCAAGTCAATCTGGACGATAAAGCACTCAAAAGCATTAAATACTTTTTCTTTTTTCTTGTATTTGTGAGGTCAAACTAAACACGTTTGTATAATGGTGTTCGTAAAAGAAAGAACAGAGAACACCTGCATATTTAACTATCTTCATTATGACAAGAACAGTCAATATTGGCCTACTTTTCACATGCATTGTAGCGCATCTATCCTTTTACAATTTGTTTCAGTACAGGTGAAAGTGTTGAAGTGGATTGTGTTACTATGTAGGACTGGAGCATATTTATAGCCCAAAGTAGAGATAATAAATTCGTGATCATTTTGATTGCAAAAGAACTTTGCATAAATGTAATGGCACAAATACAAATCCTTATTATTAGCCTATTAGAAATGTAATAATAATAATAATAATAGCCTAATAATGATAATTATTATTGTTGTTGTTATTTTGTTACTGTGTCAAAACAGCTAACACATAATAATTTGTTCTGGTCGTGAAAAAAACAACAACTATATTATAGGATCTCTGGAGTATTCTTTACCAAAAACATGTCAAAAATGACCTGAAGACGTAAAAAAAAAGGTTTAAAACCTCATTAATAACAAAAACGCCTCGGGTTAAGAAGTCTCATGTGACTTTTTACTGTCATTTGTCTTCCCATAATTCCTCTGCCGTCTACCCGGAAGCAGTGCACAGTGTGATGAAGCGCGGAAGTATCGCGGGGGAATTCCTCGACAGTCTGCACCTGTCTGAGCTTTTCTGGATGTTTTCATCTGATTTACTATATCAGCCTCGATTCTGATTTTCCAGCTTGGTGAGGTTGAAGATGTTGGCCGACCTGACCGTCTGCGGTTGACTATAAACAGGGCCGTGTTTCTTTGGCGGAAGACCGACAGACAGTGTTAGCGGTAGACTTATAAACTGTAAACGGCTTAAATAAGGTAATAATTACCTTCCTATTACATCCTACGATATATTTATCAGATAATGTATGTGTATATAATGAGTCTGAATTGTGTTACTGTGTGGTTTTGCATGTTTTAGGGTTTAAATGCACTGATGCTAGTTCGTTAGCTGAACGCGTCAGTAACGAGCCTGTAAACAAAACATTGAGTCTCGCCTTTCAGAAGACGTGAGAAGTTGTTTAAAGTAAACCTGTCGATAATAACTAAATATGAGGTCAATATAAGACTCAACAGCGTCTTTGAGGTGTGTGTTTGTCTTTAGCGTGAACACCGCAATGAGAAACAGTGAAATTATCTTTCTTTATGGGAAAGGAATCATGAGATGCCTAGACTAGGCTATGTTTTTCTTAATTTCAATATGATTTAGAGTGATTATTTTATTTTAGATTTGGCGTTTTTAAGGGCAGAAGTGTCAGTGAATTGCGGCTAGTTTAGTTGTTTTAGCATTAGTTGTAAAGTGAAACCGAAATTCATCCATTACACTTTAAATTAGATGTGAGATTGTTAAAGAATTTACATTTAAGTTTGTTAAAACCATTACTATTTAATTGCGTATATATAAGCTGTACCTAACTGTAACTAAACCATGAAATATCAGGGAATGTTAAATGTGTCATTTCCAGCACTGAAAAAGTCAGAAATTAATAACATTGTAAAAAAAAAAAAAAAAAAAAAAAAAAGTAGTTAACATTAGTTATCTGTCAATATAATACAACAGATACTAATCACATTAGTATCTGTTAATATTATTTAATAGATCTGCTCTAATATGAACTAACAATGAACAGTTATATTTGTATTAAATGTATTTCTATTAACTTTTATAATAATATGAATAATTAACTAAAGACATTCACTCTCAAATGAGCAGTCAGTGGAACATTTTATAGCCCAAAACAGATTAAAATAAATTTGCGATCATTTTGACACAAAGACGAATAATAATGAATATGTCCAAAAGTTGAATTTCAAATCTATTTATGATAAAGTTGTTTTTACTAGGTGCTGTTCCGTTCATTTAACACGTACACATGGTAATTTTTTGAAAGGGCGAAGAACCACCATCATGCAACTCTGCACACTTTTTAGTGTACAAAAAGACACAATTTTTACTCAAAGATATGTTTAACTGATGTATTTAAAAAAAAAATCACCTGTAAAAATGTTGTTAATTGTATTTTTTATTCCCTTTATTGATTGCTGCTGACATGGCGTTAAATCATTTAAAATAAATAAATATAAACTGATATTTAATATCCTTAGAAATGAATCATAAACAACTGGAAAGGTAATGGCGATTCAGAGCTGCCGATGTTTATTATTGGCTTGTCTTCTCTCTCTTTCAGGATCATGGTCCAGCCGCAGCCGTCGGGTGGTTGCACTCTGCAGTGGGAGCTGACTGGAGAGGAGACTGTGGGTGCCGGAGGTCAAGGGTCACTGATGGCCAGTTCACAGGGGTCTCTGAGGGTCCCTCCTGAATTAGCGGGAAATGAAGTGGTCCATAGACTCATAACAGATAATCATCAGCTACGAGGTGAGACGATGAGATCTATGCCAGACTCATTGCCTATTGAAAACAATGCATAAACAACTTTAAACGTTCCACAGAGGCTCTGAAGCGAAGCAATGATGCCCTCAAAGAGAGATGTGAAGAGATGGAGGGGTGGCAGAGGAGGTCGCGGGAGGAGCGAGAGTTCCTGAGCTGTAGATTTCGCGAGGCCAGATCTTTAGTGCAGCGGCTGGCGCAGGAAAACCAGAGCCTGTTAGGACAGCTCAACCACAGCATCGGTCCATGTGTCGGCATCTCTAAAGAGACTGGAACTCAAGGCCAGGACCAAGAGCTGAAGTGCACCAATGCAGAGAAGAATGCCCTCATGGGCTCACCAAAAGTAGGTTCTTTTGTTAATCCTCTATTCATAAGGAACTTGCAGAAAGTTCTGTTCATTGAATTAAAATTAACATCCCGTTTTGTTTCATCACGCAGGTATTAAATGAAGCTGTACTCATAGCCCGAGCTGAAGGAGACACTGACAGACACACAATGCCTCAAAGTTTGGTAATTTACCATAAATCTTATTCTCAATATGTGAAATGTAAAAAAAAAATGTCAAAACAATGTGTGTGTGTGCAACATCTGCAATCTGCTTTGACTTCTTTTGGGTGTGGTGTGTTTGTCCTCCTTTTCTTTACTGTGTTAAAGTACACGCCAAACATGGCTAAAAATAATGTCGTTTTTTTAATATAGCCCATTTTTGCTTTAACCTTTACAAATCTCTTTACTCTTAAGCCTGCTGAGGGCTCTAATGAATTTCTGAAACTGCTGAAAAGCCACAAAGAGAAGCTGGAGGAAGGGATGAAGGTGCTGAGGAGGAAGAATGAGGAGCTGGAGAAGGAGAAAGCAGAGAGTGAGAAAGAGCGAGTAAATCTCCTTGCCACCGTGGAGCAGTTAAACTCCAAACTCACTCAGGTAGAGCATTTTCATTTCCACATGGTTATTGCTACAATTAGATGTGTCATCTAGTTGAATAATAACATGCCCAACCCCTTTTCTGTCAATATTGAACACACAAATATTGTGTAACTGCTCATTGGAGCTTATTTGGAGTTAGTTCTGCAGTGTCTTATTAAAAACTGCATGTATAATATTTATACAAAAATGTTATTTAAAACAATACTAGACGAAACTACCGTTAAGTTTTGGGTCAATTTTTTTTAAAGTCTCTTATGCTCACCAAGACTGCATTTATTTGATCAAAGTAAAAACAACAATATCGTGAAATATTATTACAATTTAAAGTGTTATATATTTTAAAATGCAATTTATGATGGCAAAGCTGAATTTACAGCAGCTGTTATTCCAGTATCTAATATATTGCAATGGAAATCTTTTTTAAATTGTAGCATTTTAAATGTCTTCTCTGTCACTTTTGATCAATTTAATGCATCCTTGCATGGACAAAAAATAACAACTTACTGACCCAAACTTTTGAATAGTAATATAAAGCATGTCACACCACAGGACACGGTTACTGGTTTCTTACAGGACGTTAAATAGCTGCTCTTGTTCAGATTTTAGCACACTTTGGTTTAGTTTATGAACTAATGAACTCCTATTGATTCATCCTCTCTTTATCAGAATGTTACAGAAGAATCAGTCCAGCAGACATGCGCTCTCACCGTTCCTGCAGAAAGGTACTCTCAAATATTCAGTTTACTCTGCTCTCTCTCCATACAGGTGATAGTGATGCTCCTTTAACTTTGCATGCTCGGATTGGATTGTAATAAATCTCAAGGTGCTTTGCTTCCTTTCTTTTAATGTGAACGGTTTGGAATCTCTCTTCTCTGTCTTCTGTCTCGATTCACGTGTCTGCTTAGCCCTCACTTGGCTAAACTAACTGAACAGCTTCAGGCTACACAAGGCAGGTGAGGGGAAAACGTATCTCACTGTATGTGTGCATGAGTGTCCTTCCCGCTCATTCGTGTTGCAAGAACATGTTGTCTGTGACTGGAATGAGACATGCACTGACTAGCATAACTAGCATTAATTCGGGGTCGGGAAGAATTAAGGACAAAAATTAATACTTTTATTCAGCAAGGATGCATAAAAATGATCAAACGTGACATGATCCTTAGAAGAAAATATTTTTCTACAAAAATATTAAGCAGCACAACTGTTTTCAACATTGGTGAAATTAAGAAATGTTTCTTGAGCAACAAATCAGAATATTAGAATGATTTCTGAAAGAGAATAATGACACTGAAGACTGGAGGAATGGCAGATAAATTACATAGAAATGACATGGAAAACAATTATTTTAAATTGTTATAATATTTCACAAATTACTGTTTTTACCATATATTTGATCAAATAAATGCAGCCTTGATGAACATAAGAGATGTCTTTCAAAAACATAAACCCAAAACATTTAATCTGTAGTGTGTTTATATATTGTTTTATTCATAATTATAGCAATACAATGTTATATTATACATATTTATTTATTGATAGATTTTTAGTTGGACCAAATGGTGAACATAACATTAGTGTCCTTGCATCTAGGCAAAGGGGAAGTAAGCTAAAATATAAGATTTGTTTAATATTTGGGCACTACATTTTCCCCACACTTAGTGGGTTTGTTCAACAGGGTTTGTTCATTTTGATGACTTTGTTACTTTAAAAATGTAGAAAATACTGATAATAAGGAATGAATTGATGTGTCCAAATACAAGGGGTAGTACTTTCGGTGGTGAACTGCAGTAAGATGGACGATTAATCGGGTGTCTCTCTGTCTTTGCTGGGATGTAGGTACAGGGAGCTCCAGGAGAAGCTGGACTGTCTTCAGAAGAATTCTGCTCAGAGAGACAGAACTGAGGCTCTTCTCAAACAGAAAGAGAAGGACTTTGTTCAGGTACATAAGCAAAGACACAACCTTTGATTCCTCAGGCAAATGCCACTTCTTTTTGTTTTGACATTTGCAGTAATTTGAGTTGAGGGATCAACATCATCTTTGTGTTTGTAGCTGACAAAGGATAGTGAAGCTCTGAGAGCTCAAGTCACGTCCCTTCTCGGTGAGTTGAATGAACGACAGAACTGGCTGGAGAAAAGTGAAGCAGAGAGACGAATATTAGAGGATAAGTGAGTGAATCTCTTCATCCTTGTGCATGTTTGATTATGAGAGTCGGCAGCTGTGTACAAGACCTGTTTGATCTCCCAGATTGGGCAAGAAGACAGAACGCCTGCAGACTTTAGAGAGAGACATGGAGCAGCAGAAGAAGCAGCACAGTGTGACAGTGGACAATCTTTTATTGCAGACACAGAACCTAGAAACTGCACTGAAGAACGAGAGGCTCGTCATAGTGGAGGAGAGGTGAGTTCAGCTGCATGGAGAGCCCCTTAACAAAAGCAGCTTCCCTTTTTTCATTGTTACAGTTGTAACAGTAACCCACTATTCCTGTTGCTCTTCCTCATCTAGGAGGAAGCTGGCCCAGCTCCAGCATGCATACACATGTCTGTTTCAGGATTACGACAACAAACTTAAAAGTGAAAAGCAAGCCAATCACAGGGTAGGTAGCTGCTGTTTGTGCTCTACTATGTCGGTTATGAAACTCTAGTTAGCAGCATGAAAAATATATATTATGTACAGAAAGCGAATAAAGGTTGCTGCCATTCTAATCACTGAAGCTGTCAATCACAACGCGAGATACACAAAGCTGCACTCTTGCGAAACTCCCGTTATGATGCTGTCTATCTTTTTGACATTGTGTTTATACTTTGTTGGTTACAATGAGTGGATTCGCGAGCGTGCAGAATTCGCGTTGAGCGGATTCTGACTTACTTAAACACCTCTGATTGGCCATTGCTTTCACATGCTCAATAGATATGTCTGTGATTGGCTACAATGCTCAACACTGCAAAAAAAACATGTGAATAGAAACCTTTGATATGGTTCAGTATTTTAAATACTTATATTAAGTATTTATTAATAATTTAAATTAGTTTTTATTATGTTTTTGGTTTTCATTTAAATTTTAGTTTAGATTTTTGTCATTAATTTTATATTTAGCTTTTTCTTATTTCAGTTTTAGTATTTTTAGTACTTCAACCTAACTTTTTTAGGTTTTAGTAGTTTTTTTCATCTAATATTTAATTTAATTTAATTTGAGCTTTTTCAATTAATGATTTTTAACAGTTTTAGTTCAACCAAGATACAGAAAAAAACATAAAACAAATACAAAACCCTTTGTGATAGTGTGTAAAAGTCAATAAGCCTAAATAAATATTTATTAATAATTTATGATATTTGTAGAATACTTTTTTTTTTACCTCACAAATTATATAAAAATAAAAATGTTTTAAACAATTTAAAAATATATATATTTTCTTTATGGTGGACACTTATTGACCCATCTCTTAAACTTAAATGCTTCAAAACTAGAAAACTGTTACGGTTTCATGTTTATGGTAAGCACTTTTGAAAGTGGGTCAGAGCATGGTTTGCACTATATGTGGTTAATGGAAAGTGTATGTGTGGTATTTCCATTTCAGAGTGGAGAGGCAGATACTCTAGCTAACAGGTTAGCAGAGGCTGAGAAAGCTCTGGCCCTGAAACAGGATCACATCGATAAACTCAAGGAGGAAATGGAGCAGCTGAGAGCTACATTAGAAACTATACCAGTGCTGAATGCTCAGGTGAAAAGAACACCACATTCAAATAATCATTTACTTTGTCTTTGTTATAAATACTCGTTCAACATGCATGCTGCATATAGTAACACAATCGCACATTTTCTTTTTTGCAGGCCGAGATCTTTAAGATGGACTTCCTGGCTGAAAGGGAAGCCAGAGAGAAACTCAATCAAAAGAAGGAAGAGTTGCAGGAGGACCTAAATAAGGCACTAGCTGAGATAGACAGACTCAAGCAAGAGGGAACGTCACGGTATGAAATGAGATGGAAGCAGTGAACAATTCTTGATATTTGGGTACCAAAATGATTATTGACTGATTTAAAGGCATAGTTCTCCCAAAAATGAAAATTCTGTCATTAATTACTTTCCAAACCTGTGAGTGGGACGTCAACTAACAGCATATATTAGACCTCATTAAACGACAAATTAAACCAAATGTAGCTACTATTTAAATTGAATTGTGTTACCAACGCTTTTTTATTAAATTTGTATTATATTTACAAATTTGTATATTTTTATATTACATTATTAAGCTACCGCGCCTGCTCATAGGCTACTTTTTTTATTCTTTTTTTAAAGAGACCCCCACAAAGATGAAATCATAATTCGAACCCTGCACAAAACATAATGCACACAAACGTGTCTCTGCTTAATATACAACCACTGATGAACATAATAGGTTTTGATGAGAAAAAAAAAAACTATATGAGAAAAAAAACTATATGAGTGCGGATTAGAACCCAGAACCTCTGACACGGTTGGCGAAAGTTCTACCACTGGACCATTGAATATGTTGGTCTTATACATCTCATCTACATCTCATTAAACGACAAATGAAACCCCATGTAGCCTACTATTTAAATCGATTGCTGGACATCGTAATGTTATTGTACATATATCTGATTTAGAATTTTATTAGCAACCCCCACCCCACCTGTCCCACCCACTTTTTAAAACAAAGTTACGCCACTGCATAGACGGCTACGCAACTACCACTTTCACGCTTCAAAAAACTCATAAAGAGATCGGAAATCAATATGAATCCAGCGGTTTAGTTAAAATTTTCTGAAAAGACACAATCACTTTATAGAATTAACAGGTTGAATTTAGGCCTTTATAATAGCATATAAACATCAGCGCATACACCAGTTATGGTAAACAGAAGCTCAAGCATGTTCGCTTGACGTGCGAGAACCAATGAGGTTCATTCTCGTGTTACGCAGCATGTTTGAGCTTCTGCAAGAACCAATGAGGCTCATTCTTGTGTGTTATGCAGCACATTTAAGCTTCAGCAAGAACCAGTGAGGTTCATTATTGCGTTACGCAGCACGTTTGAGCTTCAGCAAGAACCAATGAGGCTCATTCTTGTGTTACGCAGCACGTAATATCATAATATCTGATTAACGTAAATCCTCTCCACTAGATATCATCTTCTTATTTACCTTACGCGATGTTACAACAAGGGAAGGCATGGACGTGGAAGTTAAGTTTAGCAAGTGCGGTACTAATTTAGCTTCCACACCGCACAAACACTTGGAAATGCACCTGATATTAGAGTACATTTATCTAGGTTAACGTTAACGATAGAGCAAGTGGTCATGTAAAGTGGCTAATGTGAGGCTACTACTTACATGTTTTGAATAAGTCATGTTTGAGGTCGCACATCACACTTTGGATTTTCTGCCCAACATATTATCGCATGGACCAGCCATGTTAGCAATCTGTCACTGTATGACTTCGCCAATTCCTGTGTTTTTTTTCTTCTGCGACTAACCGACTAATTAAAATTTTGTCAACCACGCCTCTTCTCGTCGACTATGAGGCAGCAGCCCTAGTGCTTTGGTGGATGCAGGTGTGCCTTACAGTGTGAAGCACCTTCCGGACAGTTGAAGGAACTGTCACTGTCCCGTTCGGACCAGTGCTTCATGGTCACGAAAGTTTATCATTTGCACTTGTTTTTAAGCCAAGTCAATTTAAACATTCAAGACATGAAAGAGAACGCAATTCAACACAAAATGTCCAAGAGTTACATGTGGATGTTGTCTCTTCACAGAGCTCGCATTGAGGAGATGCAACAGAGACACTTGGAGAACTACAGGCCTCGACCTCACCCGCCACCTCCAGTTGGTAAAGCCCCTTATTCAAAGTCTGCATGTGCTAAAACATATGCGCTCTCTCTTTCCTTAATTTTGAATGTACATTGTACTGGCTACATTGTAAATGTAACAATTATCTCTTTAAATACTGTTGTATTACTTTACCTGAACATGTTTGGGGTCTCAACGTGAACTGTGATTTTGAAGCACCTTTCCCAGGAGCAGCCATGTTCAACCCAGCCCAGCCTCCATCTGCACGCAGAAGAGATGATGAGCAGGACGAGCTGCCTGATTACCGCTGCCCAAAATGTATGTACAAGGCTCCAGACATGGATACCCTGCAGATCCACGTCATGGACTGCATCCAGTGAGAAGAGATGTTCAGGTGTTTTCATGACACCTGAGTGAACTCTAACCACAACAACAAAAAATGAGAAGAGAAAATCAAGAACCTGCTAAAGACAAGACGAGAACTGTCTGAGGACTCTGAACATTTAATCCTGCTGCAGATTGACTTGAAGTAGACAGATGTTTAGCAGATGTTTTTATCATGTGGCTGTAGAGCTGCCACCATATTCCCGTACACTTAGTGTGTGTATCTCTTTAAAAAAAAAAAGTTCATCTGTACTGCCTTTCTGTGACAGCATAGTGTAATGTACTGCACGTGTGAATGTTTGTCTGCTTTACGTCTGCACACATCTGACAGTGACAATGTTTCCTTTATACCTGTGGTATTTGTTTCTCTAGATGTATGCACTCTTGAGGATTCATGCCCGCCTGTGTTAATATTGTGTATTATCAGCCAAAGTGAATATGGAAAAAACAACTTTGTACAGACTATTGTTATGGAGAGATTTACTGAAATAAAGGTATGAATATAATGAGGAAGGATCTACACCCATCTGCCAGTTATTCACTAAATTGTATGATGAGAAACTCCATCAAAAGAAAGAAGAGTTGCAGCAGGAGCTGAATAAGGCACTAGCCTAGATTCTCAGACAGACTCGAGCAAGAGGGACCCTTATGGTACAAAAATATTAAATTACTATGGATTTTTAATATTAATATTTGCACTCAATTAAAAATGAAAAACTGATTTAGATGATATACGAATTTATTGTGGAAGTTTAATCCAATTGAATTACATGTTTTAATATTTGCTAATAAAATCCTACCATTGCAACTGTTAAAATATCAAAACGTGAAATTTCTTTGTTTTATTTTAATTATCAAATTTTATTTTAACAACCAAAACATTTCACTAAAATTTGAGCTTTATTTTATTTAATGTAATGTAAATATTGCATATTAATTAGATTACAATAAACAATACATTTTAATAAGTGCTGTCAAATTGATTATTCGCATCTAACATAAAGGTTTGTGTTCATATATGTGTGTAAATATTATTAAATTATATATAGTATGTACTGTATGTCTGTGTGTCTGTACACACATTTTTATATATACACGTATGTGTGTGTATATAGTATATATATACATACAGACATATATTAAAAAAAAAAATATATATATATATATATATATACTGTACACACACACACACACACACACACAAACAAACTTTTATGTTAGAGGCGATTGATCGATTTAACTAATTTTAGCGCTAATTCTAGCACTAATTTTAATACATTAAAATTACATTAACAAAGTATTTGGATACTTTCTGGTTGTGTGAACTTTAATACTGTGTGAATTTTAATAAAAAATCACTTTGACCTATTGGTTGACCTCTTAAGTGTTCAAATACTTTTGGTCCACTGTGGAGATTATCGTAAAAATACCTGAAAAATACCGATGGGATGTGGATGTTAGTGGCTTGCTGAGGCCCCCTGGTGGTGAGCCACTGTTCTAGACAAAAGACCTGCAGTACCGGCGGCTTTCACCAGAGGTCGCGCTCGATATCATACACGTCATTCTTCCGTAGAGGTGACGTGTCTGTCTGTCTTTCATTGGGTGGACGCTGCTAGTGTTGCTCTCTTTCCCAGGTTTGAGTGAGTAGAGGTGGATTCAACTGTCCGGAGATCAACATGATGCGAGTTATACCAGCTATTTTGGCTTTATGTCTGAGCTTTTGTGCAGGTACTTTGTCATTTCTTTCAATCAATGTTAGATTTACATCACCTTTCATTCTCAGCTTTCGTGTATTCGCTTATCAACCAAACAGGCTAACAAGAAGATGTTGCGAGCTAACTTACATCGAATTGATTCCGTTTTTATTACATTTATCCATTATAAATCTTTATTACTAGCGTTTACTTGAATTCATTCAGCGACTAAACTTGACATGTAACGTTAGCTTGTTATTCGTAAAGACTGTGCGTGTGACCGGGGTTTTCTCTCCTCAGCTGAGACTTGCACAGACCCAGTCATTTCTCCGTCTTCATACACGACCACAGACGCGCTCATCTCCTCTGAGACTGTGTTCATCGTTGAACTGAGTCTGGCGTGTGCAAACGGAGCTCAGGTGAGTGCACTGACGGTGCTTTACAGTTACATGTATGCACGGTTCATTGGTACAGAAAAGTGGACTGACCCAGCTTGTGTTTTGTTTTCAGAGTGTTGCTCTCTATGCAGACGTCAATGGCAAACAGTTTCCTGTGACCAGAGGCCAAGATGTTGGCAAATACCAGGTAAGGTTACATGGTTTTAAAGGGATAGTACACCCTGAATTCTATCATTACTCACCCTCATGTCATTCCAAACCCATAAGACTTCCGTTCATCCTTTCGAACACAAATGAAGATCTTTTTGATGATCTCTGAGAGATTTCTGATTCTGTTCCTCCACAAAAAATCTTTACAATATGTTCAATCCACGGCTTCTGTAAAGGCATGATTGCTGTATACGATTAAAAGATTTAATTTAGGCTTTTATTCACGTTATATAAATGCTGATCAGCGAACATACATAGAGCACTCAGATATGGTAAACGGAAGCTCAACCGTACCTACAACAAACCTCACTGGTTTTTGCAGAAGCTCAAACGTGCTGCGTAACACATGAGAATGAATTCCCGTTGTTCTCGCACGCTTCCGTTTCCCATATTTGAGTCGAGTTCAATGTACGTTTGCTGATCATATGTGAATTAATGCTAAATTAAATCTGTTCATCATATAAAGCAATCGTGTCTCTTTGGAATACTTGGATTAAACCATTTGATTCATTTGCATTTCTTTTACGATTTCTTTAACTTTTTGAAGTGTCAGAGTTTTAGGTAAATAGACTTTCAGTGGAGGGATAGAAATCTCTCAGATTTGTTAACGTAGGTATGTTAACGAAGCTGTAACTTGTAAAATCCCTCTCTACACGTGTAACCAACTGCTCCATTTTTTTTTAATAATGTTTGTCCAGGTCTCATGGAGTGTTCCTCATAAGCAGGCCAGCTCTGGCACATATCAGGTCAAATTCTTTGACGAGGAGTCTTACAGCACTCTAAGAAAGGTTGGTTAAGAAATTATTGATTTAAGGTATAGATCACTTAAAAATGAAAATTCTGTCATTTACTACCCTCATGTCATTTCAAATCTGTATGACTTTTTTTTTTGAAGAAATATATAACATTTACATTGTAAATAATGACTGTTAATTAACTATCCCTTTAACATACTTGATGACACCGTGTGTTCAATGGCACTGATGAAATTTTTTAATGCTTTCAGGCTCAGAGAAACAATGAAGATGTTGATGCTATCAAGCCTTTGTTCTCTGTCAATGTGGATCACAGGGTGAGTATGCATACTAATCTTCATTGACAACAGCCTCCGTATCGGTGTAATGCAGGGGTCACCAAACTCGGCCCTGGTGGGCTACTGTCCTGCAGAGTTTAGCTACACCCATCTCAAACACACCTGCTTGAAAGTTTCTAGTATGCCTAGTGAGACCTTGATTAGCTGGTTCAGGTCTGTTTAATTGGGGTTGGAGCTAAACTCTGCAGGACAGTGTAATGCATTAACAAAAATACCCCCCCCCCACACAGGTTAATTTTGCTACTAGTTTTCTTTCTATGATTTGTCTCTTTATACATTTATTTACCACTATATATATGAATTGCAGGGTGCATGGAGTGGTCCCTGGGTGTCCACAGAGGTCTTGGCTGCTCTGATTGGCATTGTGGTCTACTACCTGGCCTACAGCACCAAAAGTGCTATCCAAGCTTGAGATGAGAAGAAAAGTCCATTTTCCACCATACTGTTCAAACTGGTCTTCAGGCATTCCACCTCCTGCCATTTTAATGTGCAGAGTTTAGCGCCATGGGCACCTTGGCTGAAACGAGATTGGTTTGTTGTAGAGCTTGAGTGAAAGTATCGGTATGAACAGCAGCTGAAGTGGTGTTTTCTTATTTTCTTTTTTTAAACAGACACTGTCAAGAATTTAAGACTTAAATCTTTCATCTACGTTATTATTATTAAACCTCAAAAGGTCAAAAACTGAGGTGATTTATCTGTGACTCATCATCATAGTCCAGGTCTGTATGTTGAAATGTCCCAAATATCAATGAAATTCATTGAATATGGGAATATTGGAATAAACATCTTTTCTGTAAGTTTTCCTGAGTCATTTAATTTTTTTTCATTTTTAATCATTTAAAGAGCTTGTTTAGTTAACCACATTTACCCAATTATATTGAGACATCGTCAATAACTTTTTTACATCAAACTACACTCCACACACCATAATGACATGGCAAAAAACTGATTTGTGAAAACTTTGCAAGTGTTTCAATAATAAAATTAAATTGCATAAGTATTTGTTTTCTGGGATACTTGAAATTTATCTCAGGAGCATTCCAATTTTGCTAGATGTTACCACACTTTGAGTAGAGTTAACCTGTGCAAATTCAACTGAATGGGTATGATTTGGAAAGGCCATACCTCTCAAGCTGAAAATGCATATCAGAGCAAAAACCAAACCATGAGGTCAAACGAACTGCCTGTAGAGCTCAGAGACAGGGTTGTGTCAAGACAGATCAGGGGAGTACTACAAAAAAATTCTGCTGCATTGACGGTTCACAGAAGCATGTAGCCTCCATAATCCTCAATGGAAGAATTTTGGAACAACCAGGGCCTTACGATGCTTTTGGGAAATGCAGCCTGGGACTCTTCTTAGAGCTGGCTTCCTTGCCAAACTGAGCAATCAGTGGAGAAGGGCCTCGGTTAGAGTTGTGACCAAGCTGCTGATGGTCTCTCTGGTTCAGCTCCATGATCATATATGGAGATGGGAGAAATTTACAGAAGGACACATACCACTGCGACACTCCACTTTTCTGGGCTTTATGGCAGGAGTGGCCCGACTCAAGCCTCTCCTCAGTGAAGACACATGAAAACCCACTTAGAATTTACAAAAAAGCATCTAAAGGACTCAAGATTATCTGGTCTGATGAACCTCAGTTCCAAGCATCATGTCTGGAGGAAACCAGGCACTGTTCATCACATGCACAATACCATCCAAACAAGTGTGGTGGTAGCAGCATCATGCTGTGGGGGTGTGTTTTTCAGAGGCAGGGGCTGGTGAACTCGTCAGGGTAGAAGATAAGCTCAACGCAGCAAAATATAGAGATAGCCTTAAAAACCAGTCCAGAGCACTCAGAACCTCAAACAGGGCAGAAGGTTCACCTACCAACAGGACAATGACCCTAAGCACACAGCTAAGACAATGCAAGAGTGGCTTATGGACAACTCTGTGAATGTCCTTGAGTAGCCTGGGCTTGAATGCAATCAAACATCTCTGGAGAAACCCTGAAAATGGCTGTCCATTGACGGTCCCCATCCAACCTGACAGAGCTTCATACCCAAAAAGACTTGAGGCCGTAAAGGTGCTTCAACTAAGTACAGAGTTAAGGGTACAAATACTTATGCAATGCACTTATTTCAGTTTTTCCTTTTGTAATAAAACATTGTCACAAATCTGTTTTTTGCTTTTTCATTGTGGTGTATGGAGTATAGATTGATGTAAAATAAGGCAGCAACAACAAAATTAAAAAAGAAGGGGTATGAATACTTTTGCAAGGCACCACTGTTCTCACATACATATATTTATACCTATTTATTTACAGTATTTTGTATATATTTTTGAGGAAGCAAATGAAACAAGGTCATGATTAGCTTCGAGTGCATATGGGATTGTCCATACATTTGTATCAATCCCAACGTCTGATGCACCTTCATGGGCAGAACCAGAATAGGCGGAGCTCAAGATAGCAGACTATGCGACGTTTATTTCTGAGGTGGGTGAAGTGTGACCAGTCAAATGGAAAATATGCTAGCGATAGTTCAGTTTGGTGCAAGATTGATTTTCCTACTCGTTCTTTCTCATGTTTAGTATATTCTACCAATAATTTGTCCGTCAGCGACGAATTATCTTACTTGAGCCGTAAGGTGACAACCAGCTCCCCTCTGCAGGATGAGTTGGTTCAGTCCGCAAGCGCGCCGCGTCCATACTCGTTTCTATAACCAAGCGTGTACTGTAGAATAAAACACGCTCTCTGTTTATTTGAGGCGACTCACGTTTTCTCTCACTTCGCCGTGTTTCACCACCTGAATGAGTAATAAATACAATTCAGCATAACCATGTCAGTTTCCGAGCCACAGTCAGTGGACTCCGGCGGAGCGGGAGGGTATGGAGCCTTTTACCCGGCGGGATACCAGGCGCTGCACCCGGAGGAGCACGGCCTAGATCGCGGCTTCCGACTCACGGCCTTTTCCGATATGAAAGGATGAGGGTGTAAAGTCCCGCAGGAGACTCTGCTCAAACTCCTGCAGGGACTAGAGCCTGACCGCCCGCCCGGAGAGGACGGCGGCTCGGGGACGGGTGTTGGAGACGAGACCGCTGATTTCGGGCAACTTGTTTCAGTTCCCCAGGGTCCTCGACTAGGTAAAGTATGAGCCGCGTGCTGACCTGTCACACCATCGCTGTCAAAAAGCGAGCACTGATTCGTGAACCTTTCGTTCTTTTGAGTCGGTTCTTTTCAACGAATCGGTTCCAAAAATCAGCAATTGGACCCAGAAACCAGAGTTTGTTGATACTAATAGTAAGAGCATTTGAAGTGAAGGGAGGTTTTGACTGATAGGGCGAAAAGTAACTTAAATAGCCAAATAGCATAGTATTTTTAACCAATAAAACGTACTGGAAATATATTTTTGACTTGATTGTATAATATAATTATATAAAAAAGATACACTTAAACACTTCTATTAATGGAAAAACCTTAATAAGTTGCCATATGGTATCAGTGTATGGCTTTATTTGGATGTAAAACAAACCCCACTGAATCAGTTTTGTGAACTGGGTCTTAGAAATGAATGATTTAAAAGAACCGATTCAAGGAAATGAGTCAGACTTCCTCAACATTGCTTTCAAACTGCTATAATGTCAGTTTGATAGTTAATCAACCGGTTTAGCAAAGAAATGCTTATTTATTGAGACGTTTTTTGACGTTATATGATCTTATATATAAGATCATATAACATCTGTGTTAGTAAAACTCTTTGTTTAACCTTTGACTTGTATCCTGTTAATTAAAAACTACTGGGAAGTTTAATGTGAAAGAGATGTGAACTATGGACTCAGGCTTCAAGTCAATGCTTACCACTGAAAATTAGATCACAATTAATTCTGCAAAAATGCTTCTTACCATTGCAAACTGAATGATTTTTTATAAAGATTTAAGTCCCCATAATATATGATTAGCTTCTATAAACATGCATGCACTTTGCACATGATTTTACAGTGAGTGAAACATAATTCCACTGTTCTTGACTGCAGGTATTGGAATGGACTCGTGTGTGATCCCTCTGAGGCACGGGGGTCTCTCCCTGGTCCAAACCACAGATTTCTTCTATCCTTTAGTGGAGGATCCTTACATGATGGTGAGTGAAATCTTATTAATGTTTCGCAAAAGTTAGCATGCACCACACAAAAGAGTGTCCAACTCATGTCAATTCTTTTACAGGGACGAATTGCCTGTGCAAATGTTCTGAGTGATCTGTACGCTATGGGCATCACAGAGTGTGACAACATGCTCATGCTTCTCAGCGTCAGTCAGAAGATGAATGAGAAGGTGCGCTGGAATCTCTCTGCTTTCATTCTCGCTGTCATATACAAAATTTTTGCATGATGTTTTTGCAAAATTAGAAAGCTGAGCTATGAAATGGTTAATTTGATTTGTTCTGTGCCGATGTTCTCTCAGGAGAGAGAGCAGGTGATGCCTTTAATGATGAAGGGCTTCCGTGATGCGGCGGAGGAGGGCGGGACTTCAGTAACTGGGGGACAAACAGTCATCAATCCCTGGATCATTGTAGGGGGCGTGGCCTCTGTTGTGTGCCAGCCCAACGATTTCATCATGTGAGTGTTTCTCATGAATCAAAGGACTGGATATCTGTACACTTGGTTCTGAATGATCTAGTTTTTCCTAAACAAACATTTACCACAATTTCAAAAGGAATTATTCATTGTCTGACACTTCACAGTTTGTTTTTGTTTTGTAAATGCTCACATAATCTGTGTGTGTGTGTGTGTATATATATATATATATATATGCAGGCCTGAAAATGCTGTACCTGGAGATGTGTTGGTTCTCACTAAACCTTTGGGAACTCAAGTAGCAGTGAATGCCCATCAGTGGCTGGATATAGTGAGTATACATTTTTCATCTTTGGAATGATTGCTTGTGTGGTTCTTTTCTCCCTTTCTCCTTTAAGTTATGAAGAGATGGCAACCTCATCTCATTTCTCTCTGTATCTCTTTTACCTTTATGCTTAATTTCTTCAGCCTGAGAAATGGAACAAGATAAAGTTGGTGATTTCCAAGGAGGAGGTAGAGCAAGCTTATCAGGAGGCTATGCTCAACATGGCCACCCTCAATCGCACTGGTATGTTATTGCATAAGCATTATTAGCATGGATTATTTTTAACAATGGGGCCAATATTCATTACACGCACACCTCCTAGTTTTGCAACTCTTTTTGTACTAGATCAAATGGCCTATATGCGAACTTTCAAATGACGAGGAAAAGAAAGAAAAAATAAATATCTTTTGCAGTACTAATAAAGAAAGATACATTTGTTTAATTTGTTGCTTAATTTAATTACTACAAGACCTCTCTAGGTATATACTCTACCGTTCAACAATTTGGGGTCAGTAAGATTACAGTTTTCAAAAACATATTAAGCTGTATTTTCAACACTGATAATAAGAAATGTTTCTTGAGCACTTAATCCGTACATTATAATGATTTCTGAAGGATCATGTGACTCTGAAGACTGGAGTAATGATGCTGAAAATTCAGCTTTGCCGTAGAGCTCTACGATTCTGAATAAATTGATGATCACAATTTTTATTTTGTTTCAAACTAATTAATTACGATTCTCCCATGAACAGACATCCAAACAAAATAACATAATTTACTAGAGGTTCTGACAAAATGTTTATTTCTGCAGTCTGTTTAAAATATTTAATTAGTTTGAATGAATGATTTAAAATTGGTTTGAATTAGGGCCACACGATTCATAACAATTTACGTGTAGTCGCACTTAAATCGATTTGGCTTATCGTGATTTTGAAATTGCAAAGGCTGCGATTATTGTTTTTATGCGCAGCTCGTCATTGATGTACGGCTCTGTAAACCCTCCATCTGAAAGCACTGTGAGTTTGGGCCACTTATAACGTGAATTTGAAAAAGCAACACGCGTCAAACATCTTTCATGAGAAGCATTTATGAACCTCATGTCCAACAAAAGTCAACATTTAATAACATGCTTTTACTCCAAACTCACTTTCATAACAACAGTTGAACATCCTTCTGTGAGATAATGTGGCTTCTTACACAGAATAAGGCAGTTGTGTGTTTATTAGTTATTTACCACTTCTGTGGCAGGGCATACTTGGTGTGTCTGCGTGAGACGCCCTCTGGCATTCAGTTGAAGCAGCATTTACTACCGATCAGCCGTGCTGCACTGACAAGCTGCACATAAAATAATCGCAGCCTTTGCCAAATCACGTGTGGTTTCATTGTGATTAATTGTGCATCCCTAGTTTGAATGAATGATTCAATGACTCATAAATACTTCACTTGTTTCATTACTGGATGAATAGGAGTTTATGAATGAATCTTTTGAATGCTGTACTTCTGTTATAATTTGAATATTTGTAACACTGAAATAATGATACTGTGATGTTGAAAAGACTGTTTGTGAAGCTGTTTCATACCGATACATGATAACATGCTTTCTCTGGGTCAGCGGCAGCGCAACGTGCCGGCGGGCTTAGCATAATATTAACTATGACCGCTGTTAAGCAGTGGAGTCTCAAGAGAAGCCAGGTTATCCCGGTACATTTTTCTGTTGAAATGAAAAATCAAGTATATTTAGCAATATAGCAGGTGAATCATGTATATGATGTATTATGATGTTATGATGACTATATGCCTTTCTCCCCTGACGTTCTGAGTTGTTCAGAGTTTCTAAGGATACTGATTTTCAGAAGGCAGCTGATTATTAGCTATTTGATAACGTAGTCAAGAAAAAGGCCAATGATATTAATTACCGTTATGTGTCTGCCGTTGTAGAGAGCGACATAAAACGCATCACCAATTTGAAACATTGACCTGTAGACAAGCATGGATGAGTGAGTGGAGGCGGGGCTCATTTGCATATTCATGGATCCATGTATACTACATGAAGAAAGAGTGTAGTTACATTCAAGCAATTTTAAGGCATGAGTAAAAAAAAAAACAAATTCCAAGGAAAAAACTTTAAATATGCCATTTTGGTTATCAAAGATGTGTTTTAAGGAATAAAATTATTGACAACAGGGGGACTTTAAAATATATTACAATAGAAAACAGTTAGTTGAAAGTGTTATGATATTTCATAATACTACTGTTTTTACTATATTTTTGATCAAAATAAATGCAGCCTTAATGAGCTTAAGTGACTTTCAAAAACATGAACCAAATCTGACTGACTGACCTTAAACTTTTGAACGGTAGTGTATAAGGTTTTTACAACAGGTTTTACATTGTTTTTAAATTTTCTCTCTCTCTCTCTCTCTCTCTCTCTCTCTCTCTCTCTCTCTCCCTCTCCCTCTCCCTCTACCTCTCCCTCTCCAGCTGCAGCCTTAATGCACAAATTTAATGCACATGCTGCCACGGACATCACAGGCTTTGGGATCATAGGTCACGCACGGAATCTCGCCCAGCAGCAGAGAAATGACGTTGCCTTTGTCATTCACAACCTTCCCATTATCTCCAAAATGGCCGCAATCAGCAAAGCTGGTGGCAACCTATTTGGGCTTTTGCAGGGCACCTCTTCTGAAACATCAGGTGAGAGTCACAGCTCTGTGCACAAACACAATAGTTTTAAAGTGAACTAAGAATTATCATCATAACTTTGCAATTACATTGAAAGTGGGCTTAACATAATCAGCATTGGATAATTTCTTTGTAAATAAAGATTGTATTCGCTTCAAATACTGTAACAAAAAGCACTGTTAATCTGTCGTTCTCCCTAAATGTGATTTATTTTCTATACGTGTTGTAAACAGTAGTAATAAATTAATGGTAAATTGAAGAATTCAATTCTTACTAAACAGCTAAAATATATTAAAATACAGTTGACTAACAATATTGATATTCACATTTGTTCAAATTAAATTTAATAAAAATAAATGCACATTGGATGGATTCAAGGTCCTCCACAAGTGTTTTACGGTATTAACATTAATGATTAATCAAATGAATCATTTATCAATTCCTGAAAATGAACAATCCTGGTCAGTACAGATTTCTACAAGCTCTTAGATAGATCAAATGTTTTTCCTGCCTCTCTCAGGTGGCCTGTTGATCTGCTTGCCACGGGAGCAGGCAGCCCGGTTTTGCGCCGAGATGAAATCAAGTCGTGTGGGTTTGTCGGGAGCAGTGGGGCAGGATGGAGGGGTGGGCGACGGGCAACAGGCTTGGATCATTGGCATCGTGGAGAAGGGCAGTCGCTGCGCCCGCATCATCGACAAACCTCGGATCATAGAGGTCCCGTATCGTGGCTCTGTGGTCAACGCGCAGGAGGCGAGCAACAATAATGCTAGTCCTCCTCAGGTTCAGCAGACATAACAACTCCACAACGCCACAGGGGGTCTCTCAGTGATCATTATTCTTTACCCCTGACCCCGACCCTTACACTATGATGATCGATTTGAATGTGTGTGCTCATAACAGACATGGTGTTTGTGAAGGACAGAGCATGTGTGGTTACTCTTGCTGTCCATTCCCTCCCCCCGTTCAACCAAAGGGTTGAGAGCAACAGACCAAAAATATTTTAACTGACCTGGTGGGAGATGGAATGGACAAGCTAACGTATTTTCATCTCTCATTCTCTTTTCCAACTCATTCTTTCAAACACACACACACCTCCACTCTGTTTTCTTTATTTTTTTTTCTTCCAGGTTGACTGTTTTTCAATGTTTAACAGCTATTCTTTAAAAGAATAGTTCACCCATACCATAAAAGCTAACTTAAGTTATTAACCCTTATGTTGCTTTAAATCTGTATTCTGCTAAATGCTAATTTTTATATTATTTTTGTTGAACACAAAAGGAGGAATTTCAGGCAGACGTTTTTCTATAAAAAACTGTGAAATCGGTCCTTCTGCACTATATTTCAAGTCTTTTGAGGCCACTGCAAAAAGTGATATTGTCTGATATTCCAGTACGAATATCTAATCATTCTTAAATTAAGAAACATTTTCTTGAGAAGCAAAATAACATCTTGTTTATGGAAAAAGTATCAAAAAGAAGTGATTTTATACTTAAAACGAGAAAAATGTTAATGGGGTAAGAAAAATAACCTTGTTTTAGTTTTCTTACCCCGTTGGCTGATTCGTTTTTATTGTTTTAAGTTTAAACTCACTTAATTTTGATACATTTTTCAGAAAACAAGACAAAATCTTATCTTTGTGTTTCTCAAGTCAGTGTATGAATGTGACCTGTTAACTCGAGATTAAGCAAGTAATTGTAGTTATATGGAAAAAGGGCTCAGTTCTGCTTTTGTGTTCCTCTGAAAACATCATACAGGTTTGGAACAACATGAGGGTTAGTAATTAATGAAATAAAACTTTTTTTTGTTGCGGAAATGAGAATGAAACCATATCCAGAGCTTAATTATTTCTACTTGATGAGGTGGAGGCTTTGAGACCTCACACTAAAATGAAGCCGGGTTTACTAAGAAAACATTCCCAATGAGTTCCTGATTCTTTGAATAGCAAATATCCTTAATGACAATCAGATGTGTTTTTTTTTTTTTTTAAGCCATCTGACAAACACGTGTCAAAGAAACACTATCACACCAATGTATCCTGGGGCCTGAGTAATCATAAACGTTGGATTAGTTGAGATATTTAGTGGTACAATCAATATTTATTTTGACAAAAATTTAAATGCAATTATCCAAATTTCAAGTGTTTTTAGGTGGTGTTTATCTTGTTTCCAATCAGTCTGATTCATCCATCTGTTTTAATAGGACATTCTTGTAACATTCAATTATGTCTGGTAAAATTAGGTTATAATGTTCTGTCTTGTGGGTCTTTTTCCTCAATAGAGTGACCTTACACTAGTTAAAGTAGGTTAGACTGGTTCTTCATTCATAAAAACATGGACAATGTGTCATGGTTTTAGGGGCAGCAGTTAATTTTGAATGATTGTGGTGAGACATATGGATGATCTTTTTCTTCTCTCTCAATAAGTCTGTTGATTTTGAACAGAAGATAAGGTAGTCTGGTTCTCCCTCTTGTATCTGAGAAAGGGTTGAGCAGCTTTCTCCGGTCCAGCGGGTGAGCCCAGAATGCCAGTTGTGCTGTTTGAATGGCTAGGACAGAACAGCAGTGTCCACAGTCCTCTTTATGACACCTCTCTCTTTAACCCCAGCTCATGGGACAGGTGAGGTTGATGTTAGATAGGAAGGGATAGGCTGAACTGCCACACTCATTCTCCTGGCACTGGTTTTGTCATCGCAGTTTTCATTCATTAAACCAATGTGACTCAATAAACTTGTAATTTCTCTAAACTGACTCTATTATTCATTGAAGCTTGAAGCTTGTTTCATGGTCTCTGTGTAGACTGTCTAGATGTGTTGTATGTAGTTCACCACAATGTGTCAGCAGTGTGCAACACTTAGATGGAAGCGGCCAACAGAGTCTTGGCTCTGTTCTCTTTATGTATTGGCTTGTCTCAACATCATGTCATTCTGCTTTAGTTGACATCTTTTTAAACTCAGATGCAGTAATTGACAGTAGAGTGTTTGATAAACAAAGCACTTTTAAGCGTATGGCAATTGGTAATTGTTTTTTGAGCGAGGGGATACTGAAAAAGAACGAATGAACATAGTTGTCAGAAATGTGCATGATCAGAAACAGATTTTTTTCCATCTTCTGCCAGTAGACAGATGTAGTTTGAAATGTTTGACTTTCATAAAATTTGAGGTAATATTAAGTAGGAGTTTTTCATTTGACTGGAAAGTACCTTCTAATTTCATTAGTGGCAAATAAACATCACTTGACTTCTATCTTAAATTGCATTTGCTGTTATAGGTTCATGCAGAGAAAAGCAGAGTGCTGGAGAATACACTGTCCATTTAGAGAAAGATTTTGTAATATTCCATTTGTCATCTATCCCTCAGAATAATTAAGAGACTGTTCCAATGCTTCAGTATGTGTATCAGCTCGATATGAAAACATAGGAATTTGTGAAGGCAGATTTCTTCCCATTTCTACCATGTCCTTTCACTTTTAGGTGTTGTCTTCTTGCCTAAATCGGCAATTAGACCACTAAAGATAATAATTTCTCTTTTTATCGACCTAAAACATTTTGTTTACCAGCTCTTCTCCTGCTATCATCCGGTTTGATTCACTCACTCTGGACATATTTTGTTTTCCCTCCTCACATTCTGCAACCCCTCTTTTCTCTTACATAATGTCCTTTTTTGGTGCAGAGTCTTTTCACGGTGAGGAAATAGTTTAACAGCTTCTGATTCCACTCATTGTCTATTCACTGACTCTGTCACCATGCCCGGTCTAAACCTGTTCAGCAGAAACCTTGTTGGACCAATTGTTGCACTGTCCATTGGTTCTCTTTGTACAGCAGAGCATTGAGTGTTTGTGCTCATCACTGATTATTGTGCTCATCACTGTTGTGATTAGGGATGGTATATTAATTTTGAAAGCTTCTCTGCTGTTGAATTTATGCTTTTGCTGCTTAATCTTCAGTCCTACAGCAAAACAAATCTTATTTTGTTGTGAATGTGAATTGGCAGTTTGTAATTAACATGATGCAATAAAAAGTTTCGCCCCAACGTGCCTCAAGGCCACCACCATCGTCCAGTGCTGAAGAAGTCCACAGTGTCCAGCCTCAGTGACTACCTGCCCGTCGCACTCGCACCCATCATCATGAAGTGAAGTCATGATGCACATCAAGACCCTTCTGCCCCTACACTGGCTCCCCTATAGTTCACATACTGCCCCAAACGCTCAACAGACGACACCACAACCTCCAACCAGCTCTCACTTACCTGGACAAAAAGGACACACATGTAAGAATGCTGTTCAAAGACTTCAGTTCAGCCTTCAACATAATTATTCCTCAGCACCTGATTGGAAATCTAACCCTGCTGAGCCTGAACTTGTCCCTCTGCAACTGAATCCTGGACTTCCTGTCTGAGAGACCTCACAGTCTGGAACAGCTCCAGCACACCGAACACAGGTGCCCCACAGGGCTTCGTGCTTACTCCATTGCTGTTCACTCTGCTGAGTCATGACTGTGCAGAAATGCACAGGTCAAACCACATCATCAAATTCGCAATGACACAACTGTGGTGGGTCTAATCAGCAAAGACGATGAGTTGGCATACAAAGAGGAGGTGCATCGGCTAACGGACTGGGGCAAAGTCAGCGTGGACAAAATGAAAGAGATGGTTGTTGACTTTAGGAGAGCACGTAACAACCACTCTCTGCTTGGTGTCCACTTGGCGGAGAACCTCACCTGGTTTCTCAATACCAGCTCCATAGCGAAGAAAGTCCAGCATTGTCTCTACTTTCTACAAAGGCTAAAGAAAGCCCATCTCCCACCCCCTCATCCTTACCACTTTTTACAGAGGGATTGTTGAGAGCATTCAGAGCAGCTGCATCACTGTTTGGATCGGGAATTGCACCATCGAGGAACGCAAGATCCTGCAGCAGATAGTGCTCAGCTGAGAAGATCATCAGGGTCTTTCTTTCCTACATCACAGACATTTACACTACACGTTGTATCCGCAAAGCTATCTGTATTGTTAACGACCCCACACCGTAAAAATAAATTTGTTCAGTTAACTTAATTCAATTGTGCAAACTCGTAGCCTTAATTTAAGTAAGCATAACTTAATTGCGTCAAGTTCTTCTTACTTAATCCATTTAAGTTTTGTCAACTTAATTATATCTATTTGCATGCTGAATGTTGAAGTCTGTGTGTGACTCAAGCAAAATTGCAAGATATTGTCACAAATATAGAGGGATTATATCAACCCAATTAAAAGTTTATGCCATAAGTGTTAGCAATAAAATGTTAAAAGATTATCATACATGAAATATAGTTCTGTTAATACATTCATTCAACACATGGAAATAATTTAAGTATAAATATATATATAATAATTATTACTTCACTTCCTTTGAAATCAAATAACTGTGATTTCATGTTGCATCACTGCATCAATTGGAAGAGAATTACAATAATATAAATGAAGTTCCAAGTGCCCAACCAAAGGGAACACTAATCACAACAATGGTGAGAAATTTTAGGAAATCAACATGAATTTATGAAGTCAACTTGACATTCTCCCAAATTGTATTTGTTGTATTGACAATAACATTCATGCTGACTGGAAAATGAGCGAATGCAACTAAGAAGAATGATGACTGCAGAAGTGGAAGAAATTAATGAAAAGTCTATTAAGAATTGCCCCGCCTCAAAATCAATTTGCCCCGCCTGTTTTTTATTTATTTTTTGCTTTGGCAAAATGGTACTCAAACCAGTCAAGTAATGTTTACTTGGGTTTACTTGAGCATGTCAACAGTACATCTTACTAAATTATTTAAGTAAGTTAGTAACAAATTATTGGACATTAAGTAAAGTTACCTAAAAAGTCTTAGTAAGAACAACTGTTAGATTTTACAGTGCACTCTCCCCTCACACCAACTCTTCTCGCTCTGACCATCTGGGAGAAGGTACTGAAGCATACAGGGTCAGATTTTGTGACAGTTTCTTCCCCCAAGCCATCAGACTCCTCAACACCATGTGACTGACACACACACACGGTCAGATTTTGTGACAGTTTCTTCCCCCAAGCCATCAGACTCCTCAACACCATGTGACTGACACACACACACACACACACACACACACACACACACACACACACACACACACACACACACACACACACACACACACACACACACACACATACAAACTATCAAACTTTGCTCATTTAATCACTCAAAACTCCCCAATGTTCCTTGTCTCTTATTACTGTGCCCTGTTCAAATAAAAACTTTTATTGTCTCATGCTGTTTGCACTATCCACAAATGCTCTTTATAGTCTGCTTATAAATGTTAATTTCTTATTAGAACACTCAATGAAGTGCACATACGACACACTGAGATCTAATGTTCCTGATCAAATAACTTTTTGAGTTGCAGAAACTAATTAATACAAACAAGTAAAAATTCCTAACTCTTCTGTTTAATCTATTTAGTATAATTTAATTATGTACAGTTTAGTTATGTAGTCCAGTGTTTGTCTTATGTAGCACCATGGTCCTGGAGGAACGCTGCAATGAAAATAAAGCTACTCTGACTCTTATGAATGGTTCCAAAATTTTAAGCTTAAGCAGTCTGAAATGCTGAGCTGTATGATTTAAACAATTAGTTGCAAGATTCTTTATGTCAGCAAAGTATACTTTTATAACTGAAAGATATGCAAATGAATCCAAATTACCTGTTTGATTAGCATTTACAGTGTCTGTAGTATGTGAGCAATTCATTTGTGAGTTCTATATGGAGAGCACAAGCCCCTAAGGATCTGCATAGATGAACCACAATGACTGCCTCTGATGTAAGTGCATTTTTGCAGCCAATCTCCAAAAATACCCTTTGCAGCTGTTCTCAGATCTCCTTTTCTAGACATGAACACTGAGTGGTGTAACAGTCAAAAAGATGAATCTTTTTCAGAGGGGGTTTTATCTTGCGAGATAGTAGGCTGCTATATATGAATAAAAAAAATTCTAAGAAGGAAATTAATTGTATTCAGTAAGAATGCAGCAAATTAATCAAAAGTGAGAGTAAAGACCTTTGCAATGTTTCAAAAGATTTTTTAGATTTCAGATAAAAGCTATTTTGGACTTCTGCTCCAAAAATTCCTGAAATAAATAAATAAATAATAATAATAATATTATATATATATATATATATATATTAAGCACCTAAGCTGTTTTCAGCATAATAATAATAAATCATTATGCAGCAAATCAGCATATTTGAGTGATTTCTGAATGATCTGAAAATTCAGCTTTGCCATCCATCTCCATCCATCCATCCATCTTCTTCCGCTTATCCGGGGCCGGGTCGCGGGGGCAGCAGTCTAAGCAGAGACGCCCAGACTTCCCTCTCCCTAGACACTTCCTCCAGCTCTTCTGGGGGGATACCGAGGCGTTCCCAGGCCAGCCGGGAGACATAATCCCTAGGTCTTCCCCAGGGTCTCCTCTTGGTGGGACGCGCCCGGAACACCTCCCCGGGAAGATGTCCAGGAGGCATCCGGAACAGATGCCCGAGCCACCTCAGCTGGCTCCTCTCGATGTGGAGGAGCAGCGGCTCTACTCTGTGCTCCTCCCGAGTGACCGAGCTTCTCACCCTATCTCTAAGGGAGCGCCCAGCCACCCTGTGGAGAAAGCTCATTTTGGCCGCCAATATCCGGGATCTTGTCTTTTCGGTCATGACCCACAGCTCATGACCATAGGTGAGAATAGGAACGTAGATTGACAGGTAAATTGAGAGCTTCGCCTTGCAGCTCAGCTCCTTCTTCACCACAACAGACCGGTACATCAACCGCATTACTGCAGAAGCTGCACCGATCCGTCTGTCAATCTCCCGTTCCATCCTTCCCTCACTCGTGAACAAAACCCCAAGATACTTGAACTCCTCCACTTGAGGCAGGAACTCTCCACCAACCTGAAGTGGGCAAGCCACCCAAGCCGACTGAGAACCATGGCCTCTGACTTGGAGGTGCTGACTCTCATCCCAGCCGCTTCACACTCGGCTGCAAACCATCCCAGTGCATGCTGAAGGTCCTGGTCTGAAGGGGCCAACATGACAACATCATCCGCAAAAAGCAGAGACGAAATCGTGTGGTCCCCAAACCGGACACCCTCCTGGCTGCACCTAGAAATTGTGTCCATAAAAATTATGAACAGAACCGGTGACAAAGGGCAGCCCTACTGGAGTCCACCATGCACCTGGAACAAGTCTGACTTACTGCTGGCAATGCGAACCAAGCTCCTGCTCCAGTCTTACAGGGACCGGACAGTCCTTAGCAAAGGGCCCCGGACCCCATACTCCCAGAGCACCCTCCACAGGATGCCGCGAGGGACACAGTTGAATGCTTTTTCCAAATCCACAAAGCACATGTGGATTGGTTGGGCAAACTCCCATGCACCCTCCAGCACCCTGGAGAGGGTATAGAGCTGGTCCAGTGTTCCACGACCGGGATGAAAACCGCACTGTTCCTCCTGAATCCGAGGTTCTATTATCGGCTGTATTCTCCTCTCCAGTACCCTGGCATAGACTTTCCCGGGGAGGCTGAGAAGTGTGATCCCCCTGTAGTTGGAACACACCCTCCGGTCCCCCCTCTTAAAAAGAGGGACCATCACCCCGGTCTGCCAGCCCAGATGTACTGTCCCCGACCACCACACGCTGTTGCAGAGGCATATCAGCCAAGACAGCCCCACAACATCCAGAGACTTGAGGTACTCAAGGCGGATCTCATCCACCCCCGGTGCCTTGCCACCGAGGAGCTTCTTGACTACCTCTGTGACTTCAGCTTTGGTGATGGACGAGTCCACCTCCGAGCCCTCTGCCTTTGCTTCCTCAGTGGAAGACGTGTCGGTGGGATTGAGGAGATCCTCAAAGTATTCCTTCCAACGTCCGACAATATCCCCAGTTGAGGTCAACAGCTGCCCACCTCCACTGTAAACAGTCTCTTTGAGCCCAACCGATAGTCCTTCTCCATGGCCTCACCGAACTCTTCCCAGGCCCGATTTTTTGCCTCCACAACCACCCAGGCTGCCGTCTGCTTGGCCTGCCTGTACCCGTCAGCTGCTTCAGGAGTCCCACAAGCCAGTCAGGCCTGATAGGACTCCTTCTTCAGTTTGACGGCATCCCTTACTTCCGGTGTCCACCACCGGGTTCGGGGATTGCCGCCTCAACAGGCACCAGAGAGCTTACAGCCACAGCTCCGAGCGGCCGCGTCGACAATGGAGGTGGAGAACATGGTCCACTCGGACTCAATATCTCCAGACTCCCTCCGATTCGGTCGAAGCTCCGCCGGAGGTGGGAGTTGAAGATCTCTCTGACAGGGGACTCAGCCAATTGTTCCCAACAGACCCTCACGGTACGTTTGGGTCTGCCGACTCTGTCCAGCTTCCTCCTCCGCCAACTTACCACCAGGTGGTGATCCGCTGACAGCACCGCCCCTCTCTTCACCCGAGTGTCCAAGACATATGGCTGGAGGTTGGATGAAACGACCACTAAGTCGTTCATCGTCCTCCGGCCTAGGGTTTCCTGGTGCCACGTGCACTGATGGACACCCTTGTGCTTGAACATGGTGTTCGTTATGGACAAGCTGTAACTAGCACAGAAGTCCAATAACAGAACACCGCTCAGGTTCAGATCAGGGAGGCCGTTCCTCCCAATCACGTCCCTCCAGGTGTCACTGTCACTGCCCACGTGGGCGTTGAAGTCCCCCAATCGAATGATGGAGTCCCCAGTCGGAGCACTTTCCAGCACCCCTCCAAGAGACTCCAAGAGGGCCGGGTACTCTGCACTGCCGTTCGGCCCGTAGGCACATACGACAATGAGAGACCTGTCCCCGACCCGAAGGTGCAGGGAAGCGACCCTCTTGTTCACCGGGGTGAACTCCAACACATGGCGGCTGAGCTGGGGGGCTATAAGCAAACCCACACCAGCCTGTCACCTCTCACCATGGGCAACTCCAGAGTGGTAGAGAGTCCAGCCTCTCTCAAGGAGTGTGGTTCCAGAGCCCTAGCTGTGCGTGGAGGTGATCCCGACTATCTCTAGTCCAGGGTTCACCAATCTCGGTCCTGGAGGGCCGCTGTCCTGCAGAGTTTAGCTCCAACCCCAATTAAACACACCTGAACCAGCTAATCAAGGTCTCACTAGGCATACTAGAAACTTTCAAACAGGTGTGTTGGAGCTGGTTGGAGCTAAACTCTGCAGGGACAGCGGCCCTCCAGGACCGAGATTGGTGAACCCTGCTCTAGTCAGTACCTCTCAACCTCATGCACAATCTCAGACTCCTTCCCCGCCAGTGAGGTGACGTTCCACGTCCCTTAAGCCAGTTTCCGTGTCCAGAGATCGGGTCATTGGGGCCCCTGCCTTCAGCTAACGCCTGATCCACTATGCACCGGCCCCTTACGGTCCCTCCTGCAGGTGGTGAGCCCATGGGAGGGCGGCCCCACGTCACTCCTTCGAGCTGAGGCTGATATTAGAAGACTGTATTCAGTGCTGCACACAGTATTTAGTAAGTTGTAAGCTAGTGTTCCATTCTGAACATATCCAGTCTCTATTTCTCTCTGTCCTTTCCTAGTATCCCATGTGACCCTTTAAGACATGCTTGATTAACCAGTTAACAGGGGTTAACCTGCATGTAAGAATGTGCTGTGCATTACAGTTAATATTTCTAAGTGGGATCTGATGGTGATGATCACATCAGGCGTCTTGCAGTAGCACTCAAACTGAGATTTCAGATTAAAAGAGATAGTCTACTGTAGTATCTTCTAATTAAACTGGTGAAATTCCCCTTAAAACAGGTGGCTCTTCTTATACAGTCATCTGGAGATAGTATGATTTTCTCATCTGTGATGCAGAGGCAAAAATAGCCTGTCATGTTTTTGTGAAGTTTCTTTGCATAAAGGAAAGAGACGGGTACATGCAGCCACCACTTTTGACCCCAGGCATGGCACCCGTCTGCCTGTCATCTCCCAGTCAGCAAAGGCAGGGTAGACCGAAAGCAAATCCACAAGCATATGGTTGCACTGGATATCCATATTATAATGCATTTCGGTTTTTTTAGCTCTTTAGCTATTGTTCCATAAGCCCCTCCAACAATATAGAGTCGTTCACATGCCAAAAAATATCCGGGATAAGTAGCAGTAGAGGCTGACACGAGTGCCAGACTCGACTGTCTACAGTCAATTCTCATAAAATTATAGCTGTGCAATTAATCTCAAATAATGTTTGTAATGTATTTGCACTTCTCATTTGCATCATTATAACAAGTTTAATTCACAAAGCAAGTCCACTCAGTATTTTATAAGCATAAATAAATGGATGGTACCATTAAGGAGTAAATTATTCTCGATTTACTGCGAATAGAGTATTTCTACTATGATATAACTGAAAACATTTTCCATTTGTATATCAACCAGTGCAACAAAATAAAGAAAAACATTGCCATTGCTTTGGTGCGATTAATTAAATAACCTCAACATATGTGACATGTTAAACAATTCAAGTGAGTTATGCATACATTTCCTTACAGTACATCAAGACTGATGTTTAACAAAAGTGTGTTTTTGAGGCCTATGAATGTGAGACTTTTGTTATACAAGTTTATATATATATATATACAAGTTACCTTATGAAGATGAAGCAATTAAAAAGGAAATAAATAAAGAACAACAAAGTAAAGTAATATAAAAAATAATTTATTACATTGTCAATCATATTTAGGTACTGCATATCTTATGTATCAAATATGTGATTTATATTCATCATTATGCATTGAGGATATTAAAAAGGTCACTAGCTGTTAGTTTTCTCAGAATTGTTTCAATATGATTACTACTAATATCTAATGGTTAGTAGTTTACAGTTAATCAAGGTCATCATTGATATACTGTTAGACAATATCATGGAGAGCACAGTACATTTGTGCCAATCAAAATTGATTGTTCAATTATATGATTTGTAACCAATTCCTTTGTTAAATGAGGAAATATTAATGCATTTCCGATCTTAATCCTTTTGTCATCAAGCATGAAATGTGAAAGGCCAAAATATTTGGAAAAAACAACAACTATTTTTCTCAAGCTATGAGAGTAAGGCTTTCCCAAAGAGTGAGTTTTAGACTTTCCAAATCAATTCTAAAATGCTTGAAAAGTGTGTTTCTAATAAATACTTGCAGGGGTGAGATTGGCACTCAAAAGTGTGAGACTGAACTACCACTACCACAATTCTACAGAATTCCTAATTGCACTAACCAAGTACCTCAAGAATCTGTGCGTTACAAACATACATGTACATATGTATATAATACTTTTCTTTATAATAAGGCGCTTAAGTTACAGTGTAGTACATTTTTTCTTAATCTTTTTACACTTCTTTATTATAATGTTAATATTTTCTGTACAAATAAGTTACTCTGAAGCATGTGAATGGTCCCGATTCCAAATGAGACAAAATAGTACTTTTAACACAAAATCAAACAAAGAGCAGAGGTAGAGAGCTAAAAGAGTGACAAACTTGTGGATGAAACTGAAATTGGTGTGATTAGTTTTTACATATGTACATAATGTAGAAATTTCAACTGTAGCAGTTGCTCTCGAAATGTTGCTACCTACAATACTTATACCTATATTGCTGTTCATTTACCATTACCCTGTTTCTTCTGTAAAAAAAAAAAAAAAAAAAATGTTTTTGTGTCTAGCGGTGGTCAAATGTAGATTTCTGCCTGCTGTAAACCCTTCCACTGCAGCAATTCTAATCATTTAGCTAGTACTCAAATACTGTAGACCAATTCAATTCACAGTGTCTTTCTTTAGATTTGACAAATCATTCAGAAAATCACTAAGCTGTCACTGTGTTTGATTCCCATGTCATAGGCTGATATTTTCGTAACATTCTTGCTGGTGGTGAATATGTTCCCCTAAACTTCTGACAATCTAATTCGCAGCATCTTGCCGCTGGTCTTTGGCAGCTATCTCGAGTATATCCAGATAACGCTTTGTCCATTCTGTATGTGTTGTTCACATGCATTTTCCACACTTACTTTGTACTGTGAATTTTGATATAATCCTGTGATGATAATCTATGAAAACACTCGGTTGAGGCATGAAAGAAAGATGGAGAACAATGGAGGACCTCCGATCATTCGCTTCCTAACACCCCCCCCCCAACCCCCCCAACCCCCCCAACCCCTATTCCTCTCGATTCATCACTCCAGTCTGTTTTTGTGTGACTGAATGGACAGCTGTCTGTAAAATGCTCTAGGCATGTGATGTGGTTTTGTCTTTCAAACTGATGCAAGTTGTTATTAATGGATCAGTATCTGCTGTTCATATTGTGTAACCACCATGTACCTGAATCTAAAGGACATGTGTGGACATTACCCCAGTCCTGTATCAAACGGCGCACTTCATGCACAGTTCTGGAGTTGGCGTGTGCAGGGGCGGATTAAGGTGGTCAGGGGCCCCTAGGCTGCTCTTTGTGTGAGGCCCCCCTTAAAAATGTATTTAGTGCCATACATGGTCCACACGCAACTACGGTGAACTGGCATACACGCTTTGAGAGAGCCAACACTACAGTGTTTCCTTTACATTCCTTCAAGTGGTGGCCAATTCACATCTACCCAATCACCTGCTTGTTTTTTTGTTTTGTTTTTTTATTATGGGCCAATTAGGGTCTTTTTTTGTTCGCGGAGCGGTTATGGGTGGGCCTGACGGGCCTAGGCCCACCCACTTTTCAACAGGCCCACCCAAAACTTTTCTTCAAAAAAAAAACAAAAAAACTTTTAATATATTCTAATTTTGTCAAGAATTATAAAAAAATCGTCAATAAGCTCATAATTTGTGCTAAAATAGTCTAAATGTTTAGTTTTAAGAACAATTTTAAAAAGCTGGCTATGTCTATTTTGATGTTTCTGCGCAAGTTCAGCAGACAGGTTTGGGTTTGTTCCGATCAGAGCTCGTGAGCGGAGAGCGCATTTCTGAATATTCCGCTCCGCTTGCTCATTCCGCAGGGTCGCTCGCTCAACCCAGAAGAATGGCCTGCTGGTTCGAAAATATGTGGAATAAGGGCTGCCTCCGACTAAATTTTTTCTAGTCGACTAGTAGTTGTTCATTTAAGCCATTCGTGGACAAATCTCCCCTTTATATTAATTTAATTACTTAGGCTATATACCCTAAGAGCGTTTACATATAGCCGCATTCAAGAGCACGAACCAAGCGTGCCGCACAAGCCCTGAAAAGTGAAGCCAAAACGTCTCGATCGCCCCCCGGTGACTGGTCCTAGTATAGGTCATAAGCCCCGCCTCCCCGTGTTATTCAACGGGACGTGAGACCAACTAAACAATTTAATTACACTTCAAATATCTTTTTTCCAAAGGTGGTTTCTTTCATTTGCTGTTGTTTTTATCACGCTGATGTAAGTTCAAGTGTCTGTTTCAAAAATAAGTTTGGTTTTTAGTTAGTTACGTGATGCGGTGGTGTAAAGTCATGATTGACAGCTGTGATTGACAGGTTCTCGAGCGAAGTAGTCACTGAAGCACCAACGGACATTTTTTTCGGGATCTTCGGAGGACTGAGGAGATTGTATTTACTTTATTTTAACAAGCCTCTTGTCGTACTGCAATCAATTTTTAAAAAAGTGCAGAATCCACTCTCCCTGAGTGCATTCTGCGAGAGTGAGGGCGGAGCGTTGATTTCGCGGCTTTACTTCCTGCTCACTACTGCGCAAGTCTGGTCCCGAGATCGCTACTGCGCAGACTCAAGTTCCAATATGTCAGCGCCATATCGGGACACTGGCGGCTTCAGTTCTCATCAATGGAAGAGAGCGAAGGGGCGTCGTCCATCTTTTTTTACAGTCTATGGCACGAACGCACGCATAAAGCTTGCCACAAAGAACCGGTAAAAGTAATGATTATGAATGTGTCTAAAAAGCAAGGAGACATTTAATTATTTATTAATATACTGGTGTTTTCTGTGTCGCTGCAAAGATGAAGTTGACGATGCGGATTCGCCATGAACGCCAGAGAGAAATGCACATTTCAGATGACATATTCAGAGAATAGCCTATTTCTTTTGGTTTTGAATATTTTTGTTTGAAAGTAGACATTTCAAGCTATATAATAGATAGCCTATATTTCTCAAATCTGTGAGGCACAAGCTGAGTTTCGGCGCCCTCCAGTTCACGTGCAATGCAAGTGATCGTGTTGGCGCCTTATTACATTGTCTGCTATATATTTGCTTCTTATTTAGTAAATACAGGCAATTGGTTGATAAAACATTGATCAAAATTAAGATGCAATTTATACAAAACGAAAATCTTTTAAAAAGAGACTTTCTACAAAACAAGACTCAATGAAGTTGTCAAAATCATGTTTTACCCACTCCATGTCTCCAGACAATGCGCATCTCATGATGTATAATATCATCATGAAAGTGAACATGCTCACTGCATGCTCACTTTCATAATCAACATTGATTAAATTAAAAAATATAATGACGTCACATATTTTCTAACCCAGCCCTCGGCCCTGTTGCAACAGTCGTTGTTTAGGTAGGCTACCTTAAAGATGAAGAGAGCTGAGATCCACATCACCTAGCACATCTTCGTCTCTGCCACCCCAGGATACTAGCGCGGCTAGCGCAGCTAGCGTGACCAGCGCCGTTTCTAGGAGGGCACCAGCGCCTCTGCCTCTCAGCGCCTCTGCCTCGCGAGTGGATGATAGCCCTGAAGACGCCTAGTAATGGTATACCTTTAGTGGTAGTATACCTTTAGTTAAGTTATACCTATGAGTCTTCGTAGGGCGCTAAGAGACAGCGTTATCGGGAAACGCAGCCCAGGTATGATGCGTATGATACGTAATGGAGATTCCAAAGCGCTCTTCTTTGGTCAGAACCACGGAGAGCGATCGCGGATAGGTCCGTCCTATGCACCGAAACTTTTTACAATGCAACAAAATATTTAAAGAGCATCAAGCTATTAAAATCTATATTATGTATACGCACAGATAATATAACAGTATAGGCCTATTAGTCAGTAATTTTTATTAGGTTAAACAGTGATTGGATAAGGTTTTTAATTTAAGGCCCACCCACAATTGGTCTGGCCCATCCAAAACTGGAATCCTGGCGCCGTGCCTTTGCGCTTAAGTAAATAAAAAATAAAAAATAAAAATTTGTCTGGCCAATCCGAGGCCCCTGCACACGTGGGGCCCCTAGGCTGCAGCCTAGGCAAGCCTGTGCATTAATCCGCGCCAGGGCGTGTGCCTTGTGAAATTCATAAGATCGTAGGGTGAAAGGCTGTTCACGAGCCCAAATGTATCTGACATTTTGTCACCGAAATGAGGGCAAAGAGTAGCATTTGGGAAAGGGTCTAGCCCATCACATCAGTGGTGTGTTTGCCATGTGCTGGTGTGTGTGCGTGTAGTAGAGTCAGGCCAGAGGTCAGTATATGGAGTCCTTGGTGTTGGTTGACGTGTGAGTTGTGGTTGAGTCGTCCGGCAGGGAACCTCGACGTGGGGATCCGGTTTGGCAGCGCAGCAGTGCGAGCAGCTCACGGGACACACTGCTGGAGAAGGCTGTGTAGATCCACGGGTTAGTGCAGGAGTTTAGACTGGCTAGCAGCATCAGGATAGTGAAAGCAGCCCCTGTATGAGAGATATCAGAGCCATTTGTGTGTATTAGTCTACTGCATTGACAATATAGCAATATCGTTGTGATAATAATCTGTGCAAGTCCATGAGATCATCTACCAGGTGAAAATCTTAAAATCGCTTAGAATAATAGCTTTAAAGACTGTAACACAAATGCAAATAATAATCCCTTATTCATATATGGGATTATGATTTTGCAGTAGTGACATTAACTGTAATTATTTGGACAGAAGCTGTAGTTTTTGTAAGGAAAAAGGCCATAAATTAATTACAAACTAACACAGTGAATTTGCATATAAGACATATATAATACACTACCATTGAAAAGTTGTTGGTAAGTTTTTTAAGAAGACGTTCACCATGGCTGCATTTATTTGATCAAAACTACAGTAAAAACACTAATATTGTGAGATATTATTATAATGAAAGTGTTATTTATTCTTGTGATGTCAAAGCTGAATTTTCAGCATCATTACTCCATTCTTCAGTGTCACATGATCCTTCGGAAATCATTGTAATATGCAGATTTGCTGCTCAAGAAACATTTCTTAATATTATCGATGTTGAAAACAGTTGTGCCGCTTAATCTTTTTTTCAGGATTCTTTGATGAATAGAAAATTCTAAATTTCTATTTGAAATGGAAATATTTTGTAACATTAATGTCTTTACTGTCATTTGTATAAGCTGTAATTGTGCTGATTTTCATAGTGATTTTGTTACCAGGTGGCTGGTCAAACTGTGCAGAAAGTCCAGTTTAATACAGAGGTGTAAACACCAATGAGATTACCCAACACTCAGGCGAGTGAGCAGGTGTTTTTCTGTTTATGTGTTAAAGGGAAAGAAAGCAGGGGGCAATTAAAAAAGAAGAGGAAAATAAAAAGGGACTCATTGAAACCATGATTGATTATTTCTGCTTCTGGAGATCTCTCCTCCCACAGACTTTAGTTCCAGCCAAGCTCTAACACACCTGCCTGCAATTTCCCAGTAAACTTGAAGACCCTGATGAACTGATTCATGTGCTTTTGATTGTACTTGGAACGAAACTCTGCTGGAAGGTAGATTTCCAAGAACAGGCACCTCTGTTTTTGAGAGATTCCTGGAGAATGTGTTGATTGTTTGGTTATTTAACACCACCCTGCTGATGGCAAAGCTGAATTTTAAGCATCATTACTCCAGTCTTGTGTCACATGAACCTTCAGAAATCATTTGAATATGATGATTTGCTGCTCAAGAAACATTGTCTTATTATCAATGTTGAAAACAGTTGTGCTGTTTAATATTTTTGTGGGAGCTGTAATTTTTTCCTTGATCATAGAAATTTCAAAAGAACATTTAAAATGTTTAAAATTTATCAAAAGTGACAGTAAATGGATACTTGCTGAATGAACGTATTGAAAAAAAAAAAAAAAAATTGCAAAACAAATTGAACTAACCCCAAACATTTGAACAGTAGTGTATTTTTCAAATCAGCCATAAAATCTTACAACAATGGTATACTAAATTTGACTTCTTTAGCTAAAATCACCCCCCAATTTTAACTTAAAAATGTTTGGTCTAATTAACAAAGTTAACTAATTCACCTGCACGAAAAATGTCACGAAAAATTTATTGGAACTTTTAACTAAACGGCAGGACTTTCAGACTTACACGATATTGATCTTTGCGATTTCTCCCATTAATTTTTGACGAGTAGACTGTCTTTTCTAGCTTATATCGTCTCCGATTTGATGAAACGTGTTGCATGATTGTGAAACAATCAAAATATTGCCTATTACGTTATGAACCCTTTTAAAAATACAGCACAGTGTTTATGGCATCCAAGAACCCTATAGTGTGCAATAGTCAGGTTCCCGAAGAAAAAACTCGATTCATTTTCTCCATAAGGAAATAGATTTTTAACGATGGCTTATAAACTTTTAAAGACAGACCTACTGTGAGCCACGAGGTTGTTAATCCATGGTATTTGCCTCTGCTGAAGCCGTCAGGCCGCATGATTTCATCTTATTTTTTAAATAATCGTGTTTAACAGTGGAATTCCTGGTGAAAAACTACATCACCCATGATTCTGAACAGAAAATTACACCAATCAGAGAGTCAAAAAAGTAACACGCTCCAAAATAGCTCTGCCCACTCCCATGAGGCACTGCAAATTATGTAATCGAGGCGATCTCTCTATGCTCTCAAAATACTGAAATGTTTGTGTGTATATATATATATATACATATTTTGCAATAGAATTATTGTTTTTATACATATAATCAACATTTGTAAATGAGTAGTCTTATATTTCTCCATTGTTTTTAATTAGATTATGCTGTTCGTAATCCTTCATGGGATTGTAGTTCTTTCCCTCAATAAAACCATTAGGTACTACAGTCTTGTACCTTTGTGTTTTTGTCTGATTTTCAAAAACTTTTTCTGCAAACCAAAGTTTCAGTGTTGTGATTCACCTTGTAGCTGATTGGTTGGTTCATGGCTTATAACTCTTTAATGAAGACTATTTTAAAATCTTTATGGGAGAAATGGAAAAAATAACTTTCTTCCAGAACCAGCAGATGAAAAATGGGGCGATATGTTGCAATATGTTGTGTGACTATACAGGACATGTACATACATGTATGTATATCTACAGTAGTTAAAGTCTGACCTTGGTCTGGTGGGTTGGGGTCCCAGGCTGCCCATAACTGAACAATAAAGAAGGGAGACCAGCAGATGGTGTAGACCAGCACAATGACAAGAGTCATCCTAACTGTCTTAGACATGGCCTTGGTCACACCTGGGAGAGGTGGCGGGTGCGAATACTCTGTCGGAATGGGAAAAGCATCTGGAAGCACATCTGGCCACAGTTCAGAAGCTCCAGAGCTGTTTGGATGTCCAGCCAATGCACAAACGCTATTGGCTGATAATGACTGAGAATGGGAGGGGTCTGAGAGATGGTTGGGGGTGTTTTTCTGGTGAGTTGTGATGGAAGGGAAGGAGCTGTCTGAAGAGGGGCGGGGCCCAAAGCAGGGCTCACAGATAGAGCTCCTGCAGGGTAAAGTCTGAGAGTAGTCTTCCTCTCTGGCACGATGTGAGGGGCTGCAGTGAGCTTGACTGAAACTGCTGTCAGTGTGGTGAGTGTGTCTGCTCTGTCTGTTTCTCTCTCTGCTCCTTCCCCTGCCCCCCTCCCGCTGAGCAAAGTGGAAGAAGACAGAGTTCCTCTTGAATTCCGCCGTCACCACCCGCTCTGACTTCAGGTAAATATTGTCATGGATTTCTCTGAAGATGCGAACCTGAGATGAAAAAGAGATATATCAATGTAAAAATAGTCCTACCATGGTACAGAGTTGTGTGCCATTAAGAATGCTTTTAACTTTTAAATTCCAGTGAAGTTCCTGGATTTAAATTGTAGTAAACATTTTATGGTGGTATATAGCTAAATAAAAATCTGTGGCTGTTTTGAAAGTATTAATTCAAATAAACATTCCTAATCTGAGTAAATCATGTTCTACACAGGAATAACACAGACAACACAGACTTTACAGAACATCCCACAGGGCTATTCAATTGGCGGCCCGCCAATCATCTCCATGCGGCCCGACGGCACCAACCTCCCTCCTCCTCTTTTCCTGGCGGTGCGGCTAATTCAGTTTGATACTCGCTCCGATTGACATGAGAAACGTTTTCCGTGCGAATATTGCAGCAGTTATTATATGTGTCCCGAATTTATGTCGACTGAACCAGCGATAGGATACCAATCATTCGTGAATGAATCATTCTTTTGGTTCGATTCTAAACGCGCTTGCATAGCGGTCTAAAATTATTCGGATTCATTCGGACCGCTCCGTCACTGAATCATCTGAAGCGGTTTCTCGTTCAGTAGGCCTACAGTATAACAACAAATAGCGCTGTTTTCAGTTGTTTCACTAGTTGTTTCAACACGGCCCAGCACGGAGTTGCGTTTACTCCCGGTCCCGAACACTATTAAACAGCGTTGCGACAACCAGTGGGAAGTGTTTCAGTTCGACAGAAACCTCTCTGTTACAAACCACAAATCACTCGATGATTTAATTAGTATTAAATCGGATGAAACAGCCTCAACATTCCCAACAAAGACTGATGAGGAAAGCAGGAGAAACACTGTGGCATGAACGAAATTAGAAGACTTTAAATCCCCTAATCACCCTTACAAACATTTACCATGAATTTACTGTAGTAATTTACCATGGTTGGGCAGAAATGTGCAATATTTATATTGAATACTATGTAGTAATACATAAATATAGTAAATATATATATATATATGTATTACTTACCTAATAAAACTAATGCAATATAAATCACTATATTTACTATTATAGCCTACTATATAATATTATAGTATATATATATATATACTATAATATTATATAGTAGGCTATAATAGTAAATATAGTGATTTATATTGCATTAGTTTTATTAGGTGGGTAGAGGAATATATAATTAATGCTTGTTATGAAATTATGTCAGTTTCTTTGTAAAGGTGCGTATAGTTTTTAACTTGTGTTTAGGCATTTTTTATACATTGGGAGTGAGTAGCCTGTGGTTAACAAGTCTCACTGTCAGAATATTTTCATTTAAGCATAACAATTATAAATAAAATAATTATTATTTCTCACCAACAGCTATAAGTTTGTATAAATAATGTATTTGTTCCAAGGAAAATAGTTGTACACAGCTGTAAATTATCAAGTTTTTTATTTATTATGGTTTTATATATTTGCATAGGCTACTGTTGGGTACCACATTTCCAAGTAAATACCATACTTTTTTAGGGTTACTTTAACTTATTTATTGAAACTGTTATGTTTCAATAAATAAGATAAACCCCCAAACCAACCCACCGGCCCACCTCAACTTTTCGATTTGATAATGCGGCCCTCGAATGAAACTAATTGAATAGCCCTGCCATAGGAGATTTCTGTGAACAGTGTTATTTTTGGTAAACCATGCTCATAAAGAAGTTGGAAATTTACATTGTCATGCAGTTTACACAGTTTCCATAAAACTATCCAAACACACAGCTCCTCCAAAGACTTACATTAGAGCTTGTTAGAGAAAATTATGCTTGGCAACAGTTGTTAACTCTTTGCCAGCCATTGCCAGAGTTTTTGATCATTTTCATTAAAATTTCATGGCCCCCAGAATATTTTGTTGTATGAATATCTGAACATGCAATATGTCGAAAGAAAGAACAGAGCCTTTGTTTTTAAATAAAAACCCCGTTTTATTCTAGCTTAATGTATTCTTTTTTTATCGACACTTGAATGTGGGTAAGTTTCATAAAAAAGCAACATTTTGAGCAAAAAGCTGAGAAAAACGTGTTTTTGTAAAAAAAAAAAAAAACTACATCCAGATCGGATTCAGAAGTAGGTTCCATCAACACCCCTAATGCTTGCACAGTCCTTTAGCTCGCCCTGGGTTGACATTTCATTCTGTAACATTAGGCAGTTTTGATTTATATGTTGCTTAATATTGATGACCGTGTTATTTTACATATGCATCTGCTTACATGTTATCGCTTGTTTCTGCTTCTTCTTCCCATGTGTTTTGATCAGGATATTCAGTACTCTTTCAGAAGATGCCAAATAGCGTCCCCTAGCGTATAGTCAATGGCAGGGAAGCGTTGTCTCATAAATGACAGAAATTTCCATCAATGGCGGGGAAGAGTTAAGTGAGGCTTAGCAAAAGAGTGAGTAGTCATTTACATTTACGCATTTGGCAGGCGATTTATCTAAAATATGTTGCATTGCATTCATTCATTCATACATTTAAATGTATACATTTTATCAATTCATGCATTCTAGGGATCAAACCCATGACCTTGACATTTCTAGTGCCTTGCACTTTGTTTTAAACTAAAGGAACACTACGTCAAAATTAGTCAAAAGAAAGCCAAAATTCCAACTGCTGAATTCTGAATCTCACCTATTAATTTCCATTAAACATGCTAAGTCTTTCTTATTCTATAAAGCATTGTTAGACAAGAGATGTCAAAGCCATACCATTTTAATAATTAAAAAAAAAGAGTAGGGAGTGAGAGATTGAGAGGGAAAGAGAATGAGCTGGAGATACCTGACAGACAGTGATGATTAAGGCTGGCAATACGAACACAGCCACAGTCATCCAGGTGACGTATGCTTTAAGACCCCATGGCTCAGCAAAGTGGCCCCAGCATTCAAACACCCCAGGGGACACCTCTGACCGTGAGAAGATAAACACCTATGTATGAGCGAGCAGAGAGTCATGAGCTTGAACAACATATTAAATAAATCAGTCAGGAATGATCTGAGATGTATTCCTCACCTGTGGTAAACTGAGCAAAAGGGCCAGGCCCCATGCAACCATGATAGGGGTGTTCCAGCGAGAGGGCGCGCCCCCGCGATACGCCTGCAGGGGGCAGCAGATGGCATAGTGCCGATCCACAGTCATGGCCACGATCATATAGGATGATGCGAACATCCCGACAATCTGCAAATATTTGACGGAGCGGCACAGAGTGTCAGGGCCATGGAAGTGCTCAGTGATGTCCCACACCAACTGTGGCAGCACCTGGGGACATAGTAAAAACATATAATTTATGATCATGAAACTCTAGATGGCACATCATTTACTACATGGCACAAGCTGATTGGCCTCTGCTGATTCTGCAGCCAGTGAGATTGCTTGCACAACATTTAAATAGTGTGGTTCAGTGTTCGCTGTAAGCAGGAGTTCCTCTGAACCCTCCACCTCCACCTGTCTAGAACTGCTAAGGGATTTATGTCTATTTATTCAGCAACGGCAGATCTTACATGCTCACTTGCTCTGAAACAGCATGTGTATGAGATCTTGTCCACCATGACCAAATACATTAACATTATCTTATCTATTAACATGCTAAAACTATTTCAAGAGTTGTCATGATTGAACTGCCATTATTTTACCATGACAAACATATTCTTTGCCACATTAGCAGTTAACATCTAGGGATGCACGATTTGGAAAAAAAGATAAATTGCAATTTTTCTGATAAAAAATGTGATTGAGATTTAAATTGAGTGTGTTTGTGTGTTGTTTTTAAGTTTCAGGTCTGCTGTGCTTGTTTTTAGGAATGCATAAATTCGCCAAAATGTTTGTCATTATATAAATATTATAATTCTCATTATTATTTTGATCACTATTACTTTTAAATAAAAATGTTAAACAAAATAAGAAATATTACTGTTGTAACATTTCTAAAGCACGCTGCACACTTATTAAATTACATTTCAGCCTTTGCACAAAAGCCATATCACAATTATTTTGATTAATATTAATCTACAACTTATAAAACTTCCCTGCTGACACTCATTACTCCCATGCCTGATACGTCAACTGCATTTTAATAAATGTAGTCTCACTATATGTTTCCACTGAGGTCAATGATTACTCATTACCCGCTCTTTTCTCCGTACTCATCATTTTAATAGTCTTAAGAGGCGGTTACCTGAAAGAAGGCCACTACCAGGTCAGCTACGCACAGATTGACCATGAAGAGGTGCATGGGAGCATGTTTCTTCCTACGCAGCAGCACCCACAGCACAAATCCATTACCCAGAGCAGTGAGAGCAAGCACCAGCCCCAGCACCCCAATCTCCGCCTGGGCCAAGGCTTGGTCCCGTACCCGTGGAGGGGCAACTGGCTGCATTGTGGGCCTCATGGTTGTCCATGTGACGTTCTCTGATGGAAACAGCCAGAGGAAAGACCCTGTGGCCCCATAACTGCTGCTGAGATTGAAGAGGGAGCTTGACAGGTCTGGTGGCCCCTCCATCTCCAGCACAGAGCGATTGGGCTGACCCAAATTCTCTTCCCAAGAGGCCATCCTCATGACCTACAACAAGGACAGATGTGAGAGGCAAAACTAAAACATTCTAATACTGATCCCTCGCTGGCCTAAATTGGTAAACAATCAGTTGTAAATCATTTTAATAGAATTAGGTCAAATGAATTTAATTTTGTTGGCTATTTCTGTAGCTCTTCTACGCGAGTAATGGAATGGTGTCGTCTAAATCAAATGAGAACATTAGGAGGATGTCTTCCATATCATCTCAAATTAAATTCTCAATCTCTACTTCTGTTTTTGGGGAGGTTTTAGAGAAAGCTCTTAAATCACGTTAAATCATTGTGTATTAACTAAAACAGAAAGAAACTTATGATATATACTCAAACTTTTGAGGGTAGTTTTGAGGTTTAGATAGATAGTTTTCTTTGTCCTCGAGTGGAAATTTGTTTCCACCATAGATGCGCACATAAGTTGTTATATTATCGACATATCATTATACATATCATATAGGTTTGTTTGAGAGATAAATGTATTAAATACAGAGTTGAATCATTGTCTTTCAATTCCGAACACTGCGATCTCTTCATAAAACATTAAAAAAAAACTCTGTTCTCTTTGTATCTGCCTCATTAAGATGCTGCGTGGTAATGATGACCAGCTGCTAAAACACATTAAAGCAAATTTATTTAGCAAATATCTGAAAGGCAACTCTGAGAATCTCTTGGTATTTATTCATCCTTTATCTCAAGACACAGGAAAACATATTTGCAGTGAGACTGAGAAAAAAACGAAAGAGATATGGGAACAATTATGGTTTTAATCTCTCTTTTGGATACACAGCGTATGACTGAGGCATGGATGGGAGGAGGGAGGGGAGGCAGGAGGACAGGCTTTCAGGGACTAAATAGAAGAATGCAGACTTTATAATTATTATGTGCTGACATACAGTGTATAACTGAAATGAAAAGTAAGTTTGCTTTTACTTACATTAATCTTCATTTTTGCCTAATTTACTGAATACGCTCATAAATATCATGCTTTTAAAGTATTTTAAAGCAATTTACCTTGGTTGGGGGTACACTCATTTATCACATATTCGACCCTTCTCATGAACATAAAAATTAGACATAAATTCACCCACACGTGAAATATTGAAAATATTAGTTTATCTCAAAAATATTCATTTACTTCGCATCTTCATACACAATTACCCCTAGCCTACATATTTGGCACACTGCCTGTTTTATTTAACAGACCAACTATCAAAATCTGTGTGGCAAAGCTGCGCGATGCACGAAAATTAACCATGGTTTTACTACAAATAAAACCCCAAAAACATGGTAAATATTTAAACCATGGAAACCACAAATTAACCATGGTTTTGCTGCACTAACCATAGTTTAATGGTATTTGTACTAACACTGGTTATACAAATGGTAATCAATCCGCCAAAAAAACATGGTTACTACACTTTTACTATAGCGAATGCATTTAGGCTACACTGATGTGAAGTGCAGACTAGTATCGATTCTAGTGTACACTTTGAAATAACACTGAACAATAAAGCCAGAGATGAAGAGCATTTTTATATTTATGGCCATCTATCACTGTCAGAAATTAATTTCCCATAAGGGAAATATTTGCCCTCAAATGGATTTCCAGGGGTTCCAATTAGAATTATATGACAATACCAATTAAATCAGTATCAACCCATCTTTCCAATGCAGAGTTTGCAAAGAAGCCAAACTGTTTAGGTATAGGTAAGGTGGGAGGAGTTGGATCTGGATCCGACTCCTCCCCCTGGATTTCATGTTCTGCAGCGCGATGAAGGCTGCCCCAATTTGAAGGCTCCTTCAAATGCGTATTTTGTTTTCCCGTGACATGACGGATACAATAGATGGATCCTTCACGGCCTTGCCTACCCCAGAATTCATTGTGCGCCAGTGAAATGCAAGAATTGGGTTTCAGCTTACTCAAATATATAATGATACAAATGTACAAAAAAAACACTTCAAAGTGGTTCAAATGTTGACATATAATATCTTACTGTACTATAGATGCAATTATATATAGTTTGTACTCTTTATTATATACAGAAATGGAACATATTTAGACAGTTTGTGAACCCTGTTTTGTTTTCAGACAGTTTAATATTATTTTCAAACAAATCCAGTAACGTTACAGTCACTCATCAACGGGAGCTGTGACAGTTGCACCTACATACCCAGCTACAAAATATTTCTATTTCAAATAAATGCTGTTATTTTAAACTTTCCATTCATCAAAGAATCCTGAAAACGTATCACTGTTTCCACAAAAATATTGAGCAGAACTGTTTTAAACATTGATAACAATAATAAATGTGTCTTGAGCAGCAAATCAGCATATTAGAATGATTTCTGAAGGATCGTGTGACACTGAAGACTGGAGTAATGCTGAAATGCTGAAAAATCAGCTTTGCCATCACAAGAATAAAGTACATTTTAAAATATATTCAAATAGAATGCAGGTAATTTAAATATAGTAAATTCGCAATTTTACTGGTTTTACTGTTTTTTTGATCAAATAAAAGCAGTCTTGGTGAGCATAAGAGACTTCTTTCAAAAACAGTAAAAACATCTTACTGACCTTAAACTTGAGAATGGTAGTGTAAATCATTTGAATACTACGTCATCGATTTTGTGTGGTCGCCCTTAGCATTTGTGTTCCCTGATTTTTTTCTTTCATTCTTCTGGTGTTTGTAAGCTCATGTGTGCTGTTTTGTCTTCCATATGTGTATTCCTGTCGCTTTGATTGATTTATGTGTGGAATGGAACCAGAAAGCTCTCGAATGCAGTTTGTTTTAAAATTAGCTCTTGATTCAAGCCCATGTCTCTGCGACCTGCAATATTTCATTCACTTCATTCATTCATTCTCACTCACTCCTCCTGCTCTCACTCTCCATCTGGAGTGGCGCTTTTCATCTTGTGTTTACATAATCAATTCACAACAGAAATAGCCTCCTCAGAGCTGGAGTCGTAATGAAATTAATGTAGGTCTTCCTTTGACGTCGCCTGCTGAAAACCCGTCAGTTGCTTGGTGTCAGTTTTGTCATCCGTTCGCACTCCTGCATGTCCTGACTACTTTCCATTATCTACTTTGATACCTCCTGGGAAATTACAGAAAGAGCCTCCTCATGTGCTCTGGGTCTTTAAATGTTTCTGATGCTGAGACTGGCTATTCATCAGGAGGCTGAAAGCAGCTCTGTGATTTGCCCCTGCTGGGCATGTGTATATGATCCGCAAGTCTGCCCGTTGGATAAATCCCCAAAATGACATCTCTTTCATATCTCAATTGTTTCTCCTATAGAGCAGAGAGATTACAGGGAGAGCAAATGGAGTCTCCATCTCAGATTTTGCAGGAGACTCATTTGCTCTCTGTAATTTTTAGCAGAAACAACTGAGATATGAAAGAGATCTCATTTTGGTTCCAACAGAAATATCACATAGGGTTTTAAAAGAGATCGCAACAATATTGCACAGTGTGGTCAGATTTGTCTAGTGTAAGAGATTTATTTTTTTTTAACACTGACTGCACAATTTCCGTATTTTTACCTGAAATATATTTGTACATTTTTCCTTCTGGAATGTTATTGTTATGAAATGTGAACAGTATTTTATACTACAGTCTCCTTTTTTTTACATTAGCCTACCTACTCATTGTGATATTTCCAATCCTGGGATTGAGGACTAAATTATGTGTGCTTTGCTATCTGCATGGATTTTATAGCTCTAAACTCTTAGGCTACGTCTACATTAATCCGGATGGATTTGAAAACTGAGTTTCAAAACGCTCTCCGTTCACAGTAGCATTTTCAAGCGTTTTCCAAAAGTTTCTCATCCACACTGAAACGTAGGAAAACGCTAAATTCGCCTTACAGCGCATGTGTAAACCCTCATAAAAGCTCACTGAGATGATACAGACAGAACAAGACATAGGCTAATCAAGTTATCACGCAATTCTTCTGGCGGGATCATTTTATTTAGCAAAATACTCCAGGTCACACTCACTCGCACTCACCATTATATGTTTGGTCTAAAACGCAGCTGCTCTCATGTTTTGCCGCAGGACAGCAAATGCGAGTGAATTTTTTGTCAAAGTAACATATTTTAGCAACAGTGTAAAAGTGAATAGCTAACACATAATAGGCACAATACCCGTATAAACATATTTAATGGTACAATATGCTTCACATGACTTAACGTGTCATTGTTTTCACATACCTCCGGTTTCACAGTCCACACTACAATGCGAAAATGCCGTTTTCAAATTTATCCACTTCAAAAAGCTTTGTTTTCATTAATAAAAACTCTTAAAGGCCAAAACATGTGTTTTCAAATAAAAAGTATTAGTGTGGACAAGGCCTTATTGTATGTGGACAAGGCCTTACTGTATGTGGACAAGGCCTTATTGTATGTCAACAAATGTCTCGTGTTTTTATTTCTCCTAAAGATTTTATAAGACACATCACAAGTCTCCTGAGCTAAGAAAGAGCAACTTCTGAGCAATTAAATCTGAGCAAAACCACACCAAACAGAGACATGTCCTCTGTCTCTTCAACCTTCATCTGCTGGTTATCAGGCGGACACTAAAAATATTTCCAGTTTCCCGTGGTGCTCTGCTTGGAGGTCAAGGGGGTAGATTGAAAAAGAAGAGATGAGAGTGGAGGATGTGAAAGCCAACTGTGGAGAGCAGCAGTGCACTCATCCATCTCTCACTCCTTTGCTCCTCTCTCAGTTCGTATCATCTCTCTGTCACCTCTGCTGTTCACAGTATCTGATTTTTACGTAAATATCGTTCTTTCAGCAGATCAAGCTGTCCTTGATAGCTTCTATTCCAGGTCAAAAGCAACTGCGCTGTAACAGTTTTAGCAAAGCTCAACCTGGCTCTTCACTTCATCGAAAGCTGAGCTTCAGATGTGCAATACCTTTCAGATGCTGAAGGATGCTCATGGATAAATAGTCATTTTAAAAGTGATGGTGTTCTGTGCCATGGTCATATGAGAGAAGGAAAGGACGTTCATGGCACAGCAGTGGGGTGCACTGGGACTTGAGCACATGACCCTTTAACAGCACTTTCTAAAGGTGCCTTTTGGCATCACATAAATAAATAGAGGTGAAAAATAAGAGAGAAAATACTAGAAGGCACGGACAGAGATAGAAGAGAGAGAGAGAATACAAAAATACGTCCTGCAAATTTAAAAATTGTAAAATTAATTTAAAAATTAGGGAGCAAGATGATAAGAAACCATATGTATATGATCCAGATGTTTATGTGACAAATATAAATAAATGTTTAAGTTTAAATTAAGTATTAATATAAATGCTACTTACAGTATACTGTATCGGGGCAGGGCCAGATTCACTGGTTAAACTGCTAGTAAACTATAAATAAATTGCATTTTGTTGCACACAAAATAAATATATACATATGGAAAATTTTATAATTATATATATATATATATATCATAGATTTTTATCCATTTTTTAAAACTATCTAATATATTTATGTTGTCCAAAATACATTTGAACAACAACAAAAAATGACCCAAAATAATAGATTTGGAAGTAGCTACATGTTATTACATATTTTGGCATTTGAAAGTCTACACAAAATCTATTTTAAATTTGAAACATATATTTTCTTAAGCCACACTGTTTAAGATGTGTATTTGAAATACATTTTACCCAGAATTTTATTATTATTATTATTATTGCCATATGGGTATACATGCATATAATCATTCTTCATTATATGTGTAGTATATGCAGTTTCAGAAATGTAGTTCAAAATCGGAAAAACTATGATTTTAAAATGGGGAATTGAGATGGGTCAGCGTTTCTTGGTGTCCTCAGGTTTTGTGGTCAGCGATATCTAGTGGGTTGCACTACTTTTTCTAGCGTCGACTTATATGGTCCGTTATTTCAAGGTACCTTATGTCACTGGTCAAAACTGGTCAAATACAAATCCTGACTGAAAAAATAGCAATGACAACATAGCTAAGGAATGATAAGGAGCTATACTCATCTCATAAAAACAATTAATAAGGTAAATTTACATCTTAATTGTGGAGTTAATTTGTAACATTGGCAGTCTGTTTTGTTTATTAGTTCAGTTTAGTCTTCCTCTGCCCCTGCTTGTTTGTTTGTTTCTATGGTTACATATTGATTAGTTAGATCTGTTCAGGTGTGTCTCGTCTTATCTTGTAAGCTCTCCGGTTTGTTTGTGTATTTAAGCCCCGCGTCTTCAGTCTTTGTCAGTTCTTAACGTTGTACTATGTTGGTTGTGCTGTTCCTGAGTCTGTATTTGTGATGTTTTGAGTTTATTTAATAAAAGACTGCTGCACATGGATCCTGCTTCCTCATCTGCTTCAACCAACGTGACATAATTATTGTACAGCTTGTGTGAAATGAGAAAATAGTGTCTCATAAATGCTAAAGAAAATACTACATTTGATAATATTCATGCTGAAAATAGAAAACAGGTTCAGAAGGTCCATCATGATGATTTCTTTTGATGATCCTTCTGCCAGTGAGTGTGTGTGGACCGATCTCACACTGAGCAGTGATGAAGTGCAGATAAGGAATTTATCAATGTACGTCAGCACATCAGATCAGCGTGTTATGTGGCTACACTGGAATCTGTGTGCGTGCGTATCTGGTGGACAAGGCGAAAAAGACGTGTAAGGAAAGTAATCCCTAATTTATGAACACCCCTCCAGGAATGCTTCACAGCAGGAGAAGCTACTGTATAGTGCAGCATCGCTATCTGGAAAGGAAAAGCAGGATAGACAGAGGAGAATAGAGGGAATGAAGGAAAAGTGGCAATTAACCGCAGTGGATCTTTTTTCAATATAAGTAATTGTCTGAATCACAAAAAGACCATATTAAAATTTGTATTTTTTTCTTTAAATTTTAAAGTTTAAGGGTTTTGAAAAATGAAAAACAAAGAAAAATATTAATATATTAAGTAAGTAATATTTAGTAATATTTCAGATTCTACACTTTTTTTTTTTTAAGGTCAGAAATCTAATTATTGTGACATTAATTATGTGACTTTTTGTACAGACCGTCAGATGTTCTTGTTTCCAATGAAGTTCAAGATGTTCTTTGGATCAAATCATGCTTGAAAACATGATAATCAGGTTTTACACAAACTCATGATAATTATCAATTACATTTTTCCTTCAAATTCGCAATGTTGATAGTTGAATTTAATTCGAAAATAATGCATTTTCACTGTTTAAAAAGGTATACAACTTTTGAATGCAACTGCACACATCTAACTTTGACCCAAAAAGGTCATTCTACATAGTCCTGGCTGTTTCCAAGAAAAAACACTTGCAAGTATATCTCGATCCTTCTTTATTATTATTTTGCGTCTTTGTCAATCACAGGAAAACAGCCACACCACAGGAAGGATGACTGAGTGATCCACCTATTTTCATCTGTTCGCTCTTTTGTTTATCTAACCCATTTCTGCTGTCTGTTTGTCCTTTCATGTTTCAGGTCTGTTCTGTGCTCGGGTCAGAATCCCAGACTCCTGCCCAAGAACACACCCGCATTCCTCCAACACTGAGAGACATTTTACTAGAGTAGAGTATAGTATAGTATAGTATAGTATAGTATAGTATAGTGAGGTATAGTTGTGGCAAACATTTTTTGCAAATATTCTTCATTTTACAGTTTTTCAGGTACATTAAAAAATTTAAATGTGATGTATTAATGGTGTGTGTGTGCGTGTGTGTGTGAGAGAACGAGGACATGGAGATCTTGGAAACAGGTTCATGCTCTACTGGCTGGTCTACATGTACTCATTAACTCGTTACATATATCCCTGTTTAAACAGATCACAGTGTAGCAGTCTTTACAAACACACTGAAACCTTGGAAACAATGAAAATAACACAATCGAAACTACAAAAACAATACGAGCAAACAATCCATACCTTTTTATCCTTCTTTATTGTGCATAGTCCGGGCCATACACAAGGGAACCAATAAGTGAATACATCATCAGACATCGATGGACTTTGAAACCTCTCAGGTTCACAGAGTGTTTACGTTTGTTTACTTATAACTCTATATTCTTTCCATGATTTCAAAGTTCTTAGTGAGGCACATTAACATTTAGGCATGAATCCAGCCTATGTTAGTGCAACTCTGGTAAACACCGCTGAAATTTGGAACAGCTGTGAGGCACTTGCAACCTAACTTGACCTAGTATTTGTTTTCTCTCAGTCCAAAAATCCATAAAGCTTTGTAAGGTTTCAACAAAAGCAGGTCACACATGTTGACTCAAGACAACTGAGATCCCAGTTTTGCAGAGTTAACAGGTTCCATTGCATAGCTACTTTTGTTTTCTAAATCCTGAACAATTAAGCATGCAACGCACTGAAGATTTTAATTAATTACTGCATTTAGTTTTTGTTCTATGGATTAATGCATGGAATGTTAAAGGAGCTATATGTAAGAATTTTATTTTGTGTATTAATAGCTTTTTTATTGACAATATGTGAACAGCTTATAACAAAATTTAAAAAACAAGACCTTTCCCGACTTTCTAGGTTGTCTTTGAAAGCCTGTAGACTGATTTTTATGTAAAGGACTCTGGAAATTTTGCCGGGAAAATCAAAAGGATGTGATATTTGCACGCACTCCCGAGAGCCTCTCTTCCGTTCAATCACACTTGAAACGAATGCTAATGTTCAGGATAATGCCGAATGAGCTATTCTGTTTAATGACCTCACATTTTTGTATTCTACACTCAACTGGCCACTTTATGTACACTTTCGGTACACCTTGCTAGTACCAGGTTGGGTCCCCTTACCAGCAGAACCTTAATTCTTCATGGCACAGATTCAACAAGGTGCTGGAGACATTCCTCAGAGATTTTGGTCAATATTGACATGATAGCATCATGCAATTTCTGCACATCCATGATGTGAATCTCCCGTTCCCCCACATCCCAAAGATGCTTGGATTGAGATCTGGTGACTGTGGAGGCCGTTTGAGTATAGAGAACTCAGTGTCATGTTCAAGAAACCAGTTTGAGTTGATTTGAGCTTTGTGACATGCTGGAAGTAGCCATCAGAAGATGATACACTGTGGTCATAAAGGGATGGACATGGTCAGCAACAATAGGCTGTGGTGTTTAAATGATGCTCAGTTGGTAGTACTAAGGCCACGTTCAAAGTCACTTAAATCCCTTTCTTCCCCATTCTGATGCTCAGCATCAACAGCATCATGCTCATTCTTGAACTTCAGCAGATCGTCTTGACCATGTCTACTGTACAAGCCTAAATGTTTTCTGTCATGTGATTGGCTGATTAGATATTTGCATTAACAAGCAGCTGAACAGGTGTACCTAAAGTGTCCGGTGAGTGTATAGCCCTTTTAAATGAAAATATTTGTAAACCTACATAATTTATAGCCTAATATGAAATTCTCATAAGATAAACCAAAGTTCTAGCCTAGAAATCTAGACGCACCCTAGCGGCAGCAAATGTAATTTGCAGCCAGGGTCGTCTAGCAACTCTCTGTTGGCTTGCGAGGTGGAAAAACCAAACTCTAGTCAGGCCAATCACATCGTGTACAGAGTCGGTGGGCGGGCTTAACATAATGACGGCAGAGTTCCGCGTGAATTCCCTGCTACTTGAAAACAGAGAAGATGGGTTTTTCTAATTGGCTTTGGCCGCGACTCTGGAAGATTTGGAGTTAAGCTTTTCTTTGAGAAAAGAACAAAGAACGGCACTGAAGGCATTCTTAAATAAGGAAGATGTGTTTGGAGTTTTGCCGACCGGATACGGCAAAAGTTTAATCTATCAACTAACTCCGCTGGTGGGAAAACGCTCTGGTTGGTTGTAGCGCTATCCAATTGCGTGCAGAGGGAATTTGAAAGACAACCGTTTATCCCGCCCCTCGGATTGAGCCGTGCCAATGGTGTGTTCCCAGACCCAACATCTTGATGTGGGTCTGGCTTGTCAGGCTACCAAAGTTCCACTTCACAAAATCATTTAGAAGGCAATCAATCACAAATGTAATCACCCTACATTATCACTATGACCAAATGTACAGCAAATCATCAGGCGTTCATGGATAAAGCTTTTCATGAAAGGCTGTAAAGCATTTTAGAGTCCTAATTAAGAGGAAAATGAAAAGCATCAAGTGTAATTAGTGCCGCTCTGTAACACACGGGCCTCCATGTGTATATAAGAGTGATGGATGTATAGCGACCTTTCCAGCTGACCTCAGCCATATAATTCCACCATTCAGAATGTGTGTTTACCTCAAAATGAGATGAAGCGAATTAATTTTATGAATACTTTGTATGAACTGTATAAAGTACTGTTCACACTGTGTTCCACAAGTTAATTATTTCAGCATTGTACTGCAGATGACTCTGAACTGACAACTGAACTGTGATTTAACCTAACTCTAGTTGGCTGCTGCGCCCATGCATACGCTTTAACTTTACCTGTGACAAAACAGAAACTATTCTGTCCATATTCTACACAGTAAAAAAAATCCCGTAAGATGTATTGTCAAAAACTGGGAGCTCTGTCTTTGCCAGAAATTCATAAATAATGATGGCAGTTTTTCAGGCATATTTTACTTTTTAAACATATATTTCATTAACTAACATATATTTAATATATCACTTGAACTATTTAAACTTTACATGATGAATCATAACATCAGCTCATGAAGTTCAAGTTCTCTATGAGCATTTACTAGCTTAATATGTAAAGAGAATGCTCAATACTCAAACACAAAAAGCATGACATTAAAATAATAGGCCTACATCAAATATTAACTAAGCAACATAAAATGTTACATAGGCTACCTACCTATAAGTAAAATATTATTAAATGTGACGTGTCATACAGAGAATTATGGGAACATCCTTTTACTGTTATCATATGACTCACTTTTTACTTGCTTTTATCAATATTTTAGGGATTGCTTTGACAAAAAATATATTGTAATCATAGATTTTAAGGTAACTCATATTTTATAACCGAACATTTTTAAAGTAATTTAAGGTGTAACTTAGTTATCCAATGCAGTTTTTACTCTATTTTACATTCTTTTCCTGTTAAAATTACTGACATTTTAAATTTTTTAAAGTCATAAAGTCAAAAGTATACTCGAACTCCACGTGATTTTATTTAACACATTATTTAATGTCCCTTTATCTTTTTTTAATCTCAAGCCTATAAAGTAAGAAAATACATAGGTCTATGACAATAGTTAACTTTTTGGGGTTAACAAAATAAAAATGCACCTTATTGGCCCTCAGATAACCTTCAGATAATTTGAAAAAGACAGAATATAGTTTTAATACAGGCTATCATTTGCAATTTTCGTTTGTATTATTTTTTGCCATTAGGAACAGCAGGAACGCTATTTATTCCAATGGTCAAACACTCAACACATAATCCTAACCAAATATATTCAACATTAAAATCATGTTTGACATCTGAAGAGAGCACGTGAGTGACATAGTTTAGTGGTGCGCGCGAACAGAAAGCGCTATATGTGACCGCTGATTGATTAGCAGCACTTACCTTCAGTCAGCTCCTTTTCTTCACTGTACGTACTTCACTTTGCGATATAATCCACAGTTTTCTTCACGAACTAAGCCACATATTGCTCTGTCCATGCCACGTCCACGCCTTCTGTCTTGACACTGAATCTCTTTTAGATATCCACCGTTTACCATTGTGACTTTGCTTAGGGATTATGTAAAATAATTTAAGTTAAATTTGCTCCTGTCCGTCCAGCTGTCAGACAGAAAAGCAAAGTGCGACTATAGCCTATTTCTTTCTCATGCTCTGTCAGTTTCAGTTAGCCTATGTCTCAGTATATACTCTGATCTAGTGAGCGCACTAAACGTATTTTGCCTGGTCTACTTGTGTTCCTCCAACTGTCTCCCTCTCTCCATGAACTCCTCCCCTCATTAGCCTTCATCCACACTCCAGCTGCTTTAATCATATACAGATCAGTGTCATCTAGAATATGGGGAAATTATACAGTATATATACTCTCAATAAAATCATGGCAACAGATTACAAGCAACATTATTAATTAAAAACACATCTATGTATAGAATTATGTATCAATCATATAAGCTTCTTAAAATGAATAATTCAAAATGAATCACTGTAAATAGATCATTACTTTCTGAATGGAAGTGTTACACTTTCCTATTTACATTAAGTAAATCAAATAATAATTATAAAATATTCATTTATGTGTGTAATAAACTTATAATTTCAAGTAGAGGAACAAACTCATCCTGACATATCAAGACAATAATGTGACAAAATCAACAACAACAGTGTAAATACACTTGCAAACTGTCAAATATTAATTATTCATGCCCCAGTGCATACTGGGATAAGGCTGAATGGGTAATGCCTACATTTAAAACGGCTTGTTTGCATTTTGTTGGATTCACTCAGTAATTCCTCATTTTTGTTCAAAAAGGATCATTATGCCTTATGAATAGATTTTTCTTCCAGACATTTAAATGGCTTTAAATGAACCCATAGTCAAAATGAATTTTAACACAATTCTGTTAGTGTTCACTTTCATGAAGTATACAGAAGCACAGAATATATATAAAAATAAAAATAAATCTGTTAATATTCTTATATGGATTAGCTCAAATAAATTTGCCCTCACTGATATCAAAGAAGAAGTAAAGAAGGTGTTTCTTATCAGTGATTTTACAGTATATTCAAAAATATGTGTGAAATGCAAAACTGGTAATATTGCAGCTGACTTAAAAAGTTCAAGAACAGTTTTTTTTTGTGTAGTCGAGGCTGTTTGATTGTCTCGAACTGGTTTGGACATGGAGTTATGTCACTGAAGTAATCGCAAGTGAAACACTCAAGTTGTCTAATGCACATCGGTCTCATTGTAATCACAAGTCCTTTGTGTATCCTGTTTCTTGGAACGGTAAAATCTATTGCAAAATCACAGGAGTGAATGATGACTCTGAAACTCGACTCTCTTCATCCATCTTGATAATCTATGTGTGTGCAAACAGCACAGAACAAGAAATCCCATGTTTTTCTTTTCCCTCCAGGAGGACGAAATTAGACCTGACAGGCTCATTATACAATGAAATTAATCACATTAAAGGACTGATTAAAACATGGAAGAGATTACACACTTACACTGAATACATAAACATGAATGTGCTCAGCCTCCGAGCGTTTCTAACACCTGCTCCTCTGAAAGGGATTAAATGTAAGTTTGAGCAAATTACCATCTCTCTTTTCCCTGCAAGTTAAATGAGCAGAACTCCATCCTCAGCAGTCTCAGTGCTTGAGTCAGCCAAAAAATAAAGAGTGACATAAATCCCTTCCCCCCTTTTCAAGCTCTCCCTCAGTCCTGCCTAATAATTTTTCCTGATGACAGAACAATGTATAGATAGATTAAATGGAAGGATTGATAGAGAAGAAGTAAGAGTGGGACTGATTTGAATGTTTAAAAAGTAATTAACTGCATGGGTGAATGGAATACAGAGCTGATACATGGTTCGGTTAGCAGTGACCCTCTGTGCGATTGTTTTGCTCTCACAGAGAAACCGAGGCGGTGTGCAGTCAGTGCGAACGAGTCTGTTCATTCTCCCTGCAGAGGCAGCATGAGTGTCTGCACATACACACTAGCACTGAAAGAGGGAGAACGCTACATGCCGATTACTTAAAGTGTGTGTCAGTGCAAGAGAATTCAAGCTTTGTGAAACTTTCCTTCCACAGACCAAATCAAGTTTCAAATCTATTACAACTTGTCCCAAACAAGCAGGTCTAGCTGAAGAAAGCTCTGCAAGCACAGACACCCCCGAAAGTATGTGATTTGAAATCTGCCATATTTGTTCATGTGGATTCGGCTCTGGCCAATCACTTGAGCCGTAAATGCCATGCGATTCTGGGCTGCAGGAAAATGGCATCATAAAAATGCTGATTGACTTATTATTTAAAGCCTGTCGCTCGTCTATCGCTGTGATGTCAAAAGCAGTAGAAAATAAAATCCATTTCATGCTCCAGTCCTCCAAAAATATGTCAAGTCACCTTTATTTATATAGAACTCCATACTCTTTCAAAGCAGCTTTACAGTGACAAACGGGAAAATAATGATTCAAAAGCCGTGCTTTCCACTGTCGGACCAAAAGCGAGCGTGCTAGCGTGCCAGGGCCAGTCGCATTTCCACTTTCACTTCCGGGGCTTCCTCGGGGCCAACGCAACGGTCAGTGTTGGGTAAGTTACTCAAAAAAAGTATACACTACAAATGACTAATTACTACTTTAAAATTGTCATTTGATTACATTACTGATTATTACTGCATGTAAAAAGTAATCAGATTACTAATTACTTTACTTTCAAGTTCCTTTGAAAACCTATCAAACGTACAAGAATATACTACAAAGTGAAACTCAGTTCTTTTCGTAATTTAATAATTACTGAAAAATATTACATAAGTATGAAAACAGCAACTTGACTTAAAGATCCAATGCATTTCTAGAACTTAAACTTAACATAAACCCAATGAAAAATGTAGTCTTCTTAAAAGTGTCTGTACAGTATATGTCTTATCTACAACATTCCTTGCTGTGTGTAACGCGTGTGCTAGCTTAACTGTGTTTGTGTGCATTAAAGACAGAAATTATTTAAATTGATAACACTTGAAAACTATATATATATATACAGTGCAATGCATAAGTGAATACACCCATGCTAAAGTTGACTAAAAAGAGGAATAAAAAATCATATTTTGGAAATTGAACTTAATGCCTTAATTTAAAAAATTAGGAAAAATCCAACCTTTAAGGACACCAATTTTCTTTGTGAATGAATAATGTATCGTAAATAAATAAATGTTCTTCCTTAAAATACATGGTGCATAAGTGAGTACACCCCTATGTTAAATTCCCATAGAGGCAGGCAGATTTTTATTTTTAAGTATTTAAAAAAAAAAAAATTTAGGATACTATGCATCCTGATAAAGTTCCCTTGGCCTTTGGAATTAAAATAGCCCCACATCATCACATAGCCTTCACCATACCTAGAGATTGGCATGGGGTACTTTCCATAAGATCATCTCTCAATGCAAATCAAACTAGCTTTTAGGCTAACTGAAATAAAATCATGCCAATCTCTAGGTATGGTGAAGGCTATGTGATGATGTGGGGCTATTTTAATTCCAAAGGCCAAGGGAACTTTATCAGGATGCATAGTATCCTAAAAAAAAATATATAAAAAAATACTTAAAAATAAAAATCTGCCTGCCTCTATGGGAATTTAACATAGGGGTGTACTCACTTATGCACCATGTATTTTAAGGAAGAACATTTATTTATTTACGATACATTATTCATTCACAAAGAAAATTGGTGTCCTTAAAGGTTGGATTTTTCCTCATTTTTAAATTGAGGCATTAAGTTCAATTTCCAAAATATGATTTTTTATTCCTCTTTTTAGTCAACTTTAGCATGGGTGTATTCACTTATGCATTGCACTGTATATATATATATATATATATATATATAAAACATTGCATATTTGAATGCTAGATGAAGTTGTTTTTTCAGTATGCATGAAACATGAAACTGCACAGTTAAAGTTTCTTCTACACTACAGGGTACAAATTCATTTTTACTTCTCATTTATTTTACTTGTCAAGCGGTTGTATCTCATCAAAAGAAGTTTCTTAAAATCGCTTGCTGGAAAGTCTGTTTCTCTTTTGGGTCAGCACAAGACTCCCTAAACTGAAAAGTCTTTCCACAGGAGCACTCGATAGTGTTGCCAACACGGTCTCATGAAAGTACATATCTAAAGCACGAATTTTATTTCTCGTGCCATTTATACGCCAAAAATAGTTTTTGCGTGCATATGATACGCACTGTAACCCCTTGGGTAGGATTAGGGATATGGAAAATGGTATATAAATGGCGTATAAATGGCACGAGAAATAAAATTCGTGCTATAGATACGCAGTGTTCTACTTGAGTGAAATGACTTTAATGTTTGGGAATGACTGCGATTCCACAGTCGACAAGGGAAGCATTTCCGCCACCACATACGCTGCTACACCTCTCTTCACCTGTCCAGAAGTTAACTTCCCTACCGATCCTGAACAAAAATCCAATCTAGCTTGTTTAGGCGAGGTTGCACTGCTCATTTCAGGCGTGGGTATCCTCCTTGGCTATGAGTTTTGTCGCAGAATGCATTCTGTTCAAGTGCTTTGACAAATTGCTAATTAAGCGAGTTAATAGCGGTAGAAAGTTATTTTGAAATTGCGCACAGTTTGCATTTAACAGTTTAAATTTTGTTTTTACACTCAGTGAAATCAAAATAATTTTTATATTTCCACTTAAAGAAACAACTACCACATTTGTCTGCGTCCATTTTAGCAGCACGCGTTCTCCGGTGATCCACTAGAGCACATGCTCAACTGACGCAGCCGCGCCAAACATGATTAGAAATGCATTTACTTAATATTTTTTCTTAACAATACATTTTGCAAGTAACTGAATTTTATTGACATCAGTAACTGTAATCAAATTACATACATTTTAAATGTAATGAGTTACATTACTGCGTTATCAGGAAAAGTAATTAGAATACAGTAACCTGTAGCTACCCAAGTCTGCCAACGGCCATAGGTTTTTGGTTCGCTTTGGACTAAGGTATTCAGCGGGCCAAAAAACCCTGGCCATTGGTATCGAGGAAGCCCCGTAACTGGGGCTTGAGGAGTGGTCATGAACAAAGATGGATATCAAACAGATGGAATTCAAACAGAATTCAGTTATGTAAAGCTGCTCTAAATTCAATTGAAATTATTCAATTTGTGTTGATTCAGTTAGGTTCAATAACTGTGTAAAGTTAATCAATTATGGAATGAGTTCAAATCATCTATAAAGCAGCTCTGTAGAAAACAGTGCTGTCATCATCAGCTCAGTTCTTATCCAATAGTGTCAGTGAGTCTTGCTGAGTCAAGTCAGTAATATTGCCGAATTTTTTGTGTCCCCAACTAAGCAAGCCAAAAGGAGACAGTGGCAAGGAAATCAAACTCCATCAGTGACATAAATGGAGAAAAAATAAATCTTGGAGGAAACCAGGCTCAGTGAGGGGACCAATTCTCCTCTGACCAGAAGAAAGAACATGGTGTGGTTTAATTCCAGGCTGCATCACACATCAGATTGTGGATTGATATCATTCAGAATATTTCATCCAATTCTTTCTGCTTGAAGATCGAGATACATCACGTCTGCATAAGGAGGGAATTGAAGCTAGCCATAGGGGTCTGATTCTCATGGTTGTCTTCGCTGAGGATCTGTGACGATGTCTAGTCGACGACGTCTTAACAGGCGATCTGTCCCTAAGGCTCATCTAGTTGTCATCGTCTCTGCTGATATTCAGGGCTGTTGTGGTTGTCTCTGGGCAGGTCCACCATCTGTCACAGGTAACAACATCTCTAATGTAGGCTAATGAACAATTGTGATTTGAAAATTACTTGCAAATTTCTTTTTGAATGGCCATCAATGGAGAAAGATAACTAGAAAGAACTAGAACTAGACCTTCGCTATGTTTACATTTAGAGCTGCACGATTCTGGATAAATTGAGAATCACAATTTGTTTTGTTTTCAAATAGAGATCACGATTCTGAACAGACAAGAGACAACTAAACAAAATAACACGTAATGATTCAATGACTCACTCATATACTTCACTTGTTTCATTACTGGACAAATCAGCGTTTTTGAAGGATGCTCTTAAATTAATGATTCAAATGACACGAATGATTCACTTGTAAGTCACTTGTAACAATGTAATTGATACAATCGTTATTTGAAGCACCAAATTTCTTTCTGTAGACATTTATGTTTATATCCAAACTATAAGCTTTTATCCCAGTACTTCTGTGATAATTTGAATATTTGTAACACAGATATAATAATACTGTGTGGTTGAAAATCTGTTTGTGAAGCTGTTTCATATACATGATAACTGCTCTCTCTGGGTCAGTGGCAGCGCAAACGCAGATTGTTCCGGTGTGATTTTAAAATAAATTTTAGAAATGAAATTGCGTAGGTTTTTAAATCGATCATTGAACGATTAATTGTGCAGTTTACATTCAACCTAACAATCAGTTTGTAATTGGATTGATGGCTAAATTGAACTTAAAAAAAAATTAAAGTTTCATCCGGATGAAATTTCAGTCTGATTGAAAGGGGTGGTATAGATAAATTGTCTGTTTGACTGGAAAATTTTATCCATATATGCTTGAATACGACTGCTTCATCAATCAGATTAAGTAAAACCTTGTGTGTATGCACAGTGACTTGATGCATAGTTTTTATACGTCTTGAGTAGGTGTATTTATGTCTCTTGTAAACTGGTGGAGACAGAATATTTGCACAAAAAAAAAAAAAAAAAAATTATATATATATATATATATATATATATATATTCTAGTCATCAAGGAAAAAATGGCAGTTATGCTTAAAGTAGCTCCAGTAACAATCTCACAGTGAATTTCTCAGTTTCTGACTGCGGCAAATGGAAACTGCACATGTGCTGAAATGATGTAATTACGTTTAGAATAGATGTAATACACGTAAACGATTATGTGTATCGGATAGCAAAGTTCAGGGTTAATATACAAAGAACTTATAGAATCTGAAATTGGACTGGATTCATTCAGATTGACAATTAGTTTATTTTGACATACATAATGAGATTTTACTAGGGGCGGGGCTACATGAGTGACATGTCAACTTTTTACGACATAAACTTAAATTAATATGGGTGTTAAGGCCCGTTCACAACTGTAATGATAAATATAACTATAAAGTTTTAATAATCATTCTATTTCTGAGAATAGGGAAGTCCACACCACATCTATAATGATAATGACATAGAGGTATATCATTAAAATCACTTTCAGAATGATTTTTTTTTCCAGCTGATGAACGATCTTTTTTTTTTATAGCCATTCAGAATCTGCTAGAGCATGGCAGCCGACAAAACTGCAGCACGCTTATAAGAAACATAACTTTATCATCTGTAGGTGTGGAAGCTAATATAGTTAACTTTAGTTATTCTTGGTATGAACAGGCCTTTATCCTGCGGTCAAATTGTTGCTAGTCTGAAAGTATTTACACTCTCTGTTATTTTGTCATTTTTGTTTCATATTGGCTTGCAGACCGATACCTAGCTTCTTGCTGCAGTCTCACCATGTGATCAGAATTCAAATCGAGTTTGGTCAGAGGTGAGAGGTATATCAGCACTTCACCACAAAGAATAAGACAGCACATATTATGACGCTTTGAGTGGTGTGTTCACTATTAAGGAGCATTTGGTACACACATGGACTAAGTATGAGTTGATTCTCTCAAGGCGACATATCCTTAGGAAGGGAGCTTGTCTGTCTTTACAGTGGATTTAGATCAAAACCTCACAATTAATTCTAGAATTCATCCCAAAGTCCCTTGTTTTAAAGTCCAAGTTTTCATGAAACCCAAAAGTAAGACTCACACGGCGAGCCAAACACACATGAGCTGCGGTGAGAGAAAGATGTGGAGAAAATCCAGAAAATCTCTAGTTGTTTTTCTTATCTTACACTTCTGCTTTCCATTTCCCTGTTTTTCTCTCCTTGCCCCTTTATATTTTCCATTAAACAATGCCTTTCAGCGGCTATATTTTGACATCCATTTTTCATCACTCCGGTCTTACATTTTTCACCACTGACCAAAAAAGAAACAACAAAATATAAGGACTGTTGAGCTTGCCAGTGAAAGCAGCATTAACAGTTCATTTAAGCTTTTATATTTCCAAAATGTCTCAATGAAAAGACAAATAACACATAAAATATCTTGTATATAATGTATTTCTCTTATAATGTATTTGTCAGACAGCAATGAGATCAAATGGAAAGCAAATGGAGTCTCAGATTTTTCTCCCGACAAAACATTTAACAGTATGTAAGATTTTTATTATATTTAATTATAAATAATTATTACTTTTTAAGTAGCAAATGCATTTGCCCCCATTTGGGCGTGCTGGTCTAAAATCGAGGTGTGTTCAGGCGCATTGTTGGCGCGTTGCTATTTGAGGCAACTGAAATAGACTGCGCCACTGACCAACTAAAACCTGATCTAGGGCCCTATCTTGCACCCAGCGCAATTGACTTTGTACACTGACGCATGTATCATTCCTATTTTGCACCCGCGCAAAGCGCGTTTTTCCCTCCACAGAAGCAGGTCGCTAAACTAGGGAATGAACTTGCGCTCCCTGGGCGGTTCAGCGCAAAAAAGGAGGCGTGTTCCGGCGCAAACGTTCCTTCGTGCTATTTTGCAGGTTTAGAAAACAATTGCGCCACTAACCAGGAAAAAATAGTTTAAAGTCAGTGGCGCGTTGTGCATGTTATTCATATGCTAATTTAAGGGCGCATGCTTGGCCATAATCAATGTAGCGTGTGCACAACGCGCATACACTTTGATTCTCTCATCTACACAGAAGCAGCAGTTTTCATTTTTGCAAATCATACATTATTATGATAGATAGATAGATAGATAGATAGATAGATAGATAGATAGATAGATAGATAGATAGATAGACAATTTATTATAAAAGCATACATCTAGCTTACACATTTACCCAAATTATCATACACCTTTTTAACCGAAGTTAATTTGGGTGGGTTTCTCCATCCCCAACGTCCCTGACGAGAGCGTTGCTCTCCTTGGCTGTGAACAGCTCCTGGCGCGCGTCTGGCAAATCCGCCGTTATAATAGGAATCCGCTTTAGAACAAAGCGCGTCTGCTCTTAAAGGGAATGTGAGATGACGCTCTGATTGGTTTATTTCACGTTACGCCCAAACCACACCTATGAATAATGAAGCTACTTCAGACCAACCCATTTTAGATTTGCGCCTGGCGCAAGAGTCATTTATCCCGCTGGGAAAATAGCAACAGCGCCAAGACCCGCCCACAAAGTTACTTGCGCTTTGCGCTTTGACACTTGCGTTTCAGATTGTTAAAATAGGGCCCCTAAAGTCAATGGCGCTGTATTTTTACTTATTTATTGGTTATTTAAAGAGCGCGTTAATAATGTGCGCCTATAGGCGGGTGAAACACGCGCATACACTCTGCTTATTATACACACACAGGGACGCGCAGCAGCACACAAACATGGCAAATATTAAAAATAAAAGGATTACCATGTAAAAGATTATTATAGTGTCCTAGATGGTCTGCTTGCTTTTATCTGCTTTAACCTCGCGCATCCGTTTGCTCTCTTGAGTAGCGTTCAGTCTTTCCACTATCGAATTCTGTCATGGCTCAAGGCAACTGCCATTTAAAGGGAATGTGAGATGAGACTCTGATCGGTTTATTGCACGTTACGCCCAAAACACACCCATTACTCATTAAGAGAACAGGGACAATCCTTATAGACCATGATGCGCCTGGCACGCCGACCATTTTTCGTTTTTTTTTTTTTAACTAGCAAAAGTGGATTCGGACACGCCCTTGCACTTGCACCGTGCGCTTTAGACCATGCGCTCAGAACGTTAAAATAGGGCCCATTGAATTAAACATGCAATTTAGAAGTAATAGTATTTTCTTGTAAAACATACTCCAATAAATTTTGTTTTATTTACAACTTTTAAAAATCCTTTCTAGTGTAGCATCAGTCACTTATCAATTATCAGCCATAACAAGAATATAATTATCAATAAGTGTATTCATAATTTTAATATTAGTGCTTCAATGCTAATTTATCTGGACTCTACCATCCACATTTAAAGTATAACTATGCTCTGACTCTGTATTGATTCATATATTTTCTCTTATTTTTCTCTTTGACCACGTTCATAGAAAGCTGAGAACACCATTGAGTCTCCTGAGCTGTGAATAAAAAAAACTGTTGAGCATTAACTGATTATTCTGGGTTCAGTCCAGATCCCAGAGCCTCACTTATACGTATAACCCATTACTGAGCTGTGGTGATTGTGTGTGTTTGTGTATGTCTGTGTGTTTTACCATGCAATACTCCATATGACAGAGGGCCTTTTCATAATCATCAATTACTGAAACTGGCCACAGGAATCCACAACCACAATAAGCTATCATTCATTATGCCTAATGGTTTATGACCAGGAATCCTCAAACAGACATGAACCGCAATCTTAATCACGAGGGGCCCTTAAACACACGTGAACAGCTCATGAACAGTGGTGGTTATGAGCAGTGGTCCTGTAATATATACAGAGTACACATAGGTTAGGGTGAAAGGTTCAGTTCAGGGGCTGCATAGGTTATTAGATGCAAATTCAAGGCTTTAAGGCTATTGGTCAAGTTGCGGTCACACATGTAACTACATAAACAAGAAGGTTTGATTGACAGAGAGAAGGGATGACTGCATCTGGATCTGGATTACAGCAAGTGCATCTGATTAAGTTCTGAATCCTTTGAGGAAGGTTTGAGGGGGAGAAAAACACTTGGAACAGGATACTAGAGTTGGGTGCCAAGTTATCACAAATCCAGCTGCAGGCTACAGTTATCCAGCCTTATACTGGACATCTCGTTTATAATAAACTTAATATATTACACACATTAATGCACATCAATGCTGCTGCTGTAAGACGGACTTCAATGTTCAGGTTAGATGATGCATCAAATTCTATGATAATATACATTCATGACACATAGTGATCTGTAAAGAAAGGCCAGAGCATTGTATTCATTCTGTTCTGCATAGAAAAAAAGCATAAACATAGTGTAAACACTCACTACAGTTCCAAAGTTTGGGGTCAGTTTTTAAAATAAATTAATACTTTTATTCAGCAAGGATGCATTCAATTGATCAAAAGTGACAGTAAAGACATTTGGACACTCAAAAAAAATGATTCAGGCCCTTCATATATGACACATTTAAATTCATATTTTCACTTTCAAAATTCACTTTTACATGGTGTTTGAACATAAATGTGTGTTGGCAGTGTGTGTTCACAACCACCCTAATGATACAAATCCACCCAGTGCTTTTTTAAAAATCCCCATAAATCATAAGCACCGTCTCAGAACAAGCTGTTCTCAGATTTGGGGCAATGTGACGTCACTTTGCACAGGCCCCTCCCACGACTGTTGATTGACACTGCAGTTTTAGTGTAGACCTGCCCTGAGTGAGCTGGACACAGAAGCTGTGTCCCAATGTGAAGGCTGCATCCTCCGAAGGTCGTATTTGAAGGCCGATTGGCCGTATTTGAAGGCCGATTGCGTCACAGCGGCGTGACGAAGGACGTCCCAATTCAAAGGCTGCATCCTTGGAAGGTCGCATTTGAAGGCCGATTGCGTCACGCGGCTCGATGAAGGCTGTCCGAATGTGAAGTCTGCATCCTCCGAAGGCCTTATTCGAAGGACGGTTGCGTCATCGTGCTTTTTATATATTTTATACATTTTATATATATATATAAGAAAATTAATACACACATCTTTGCTGAAATGTATTGTGCTGTTGTTGTTAACAAGCCATGGTTAATTTGCTCTGCCTTAGGATTGCACGTGTCCTGGGACAGGAGAGGGTGTGAGTGGGAAACCCACTGCTGAAACTTGGCCCTGGTTTGTCCTCATGGATGAGGTGTTGGGACAGAGGCATTGCACCAACCCCCCTGTCGTCATTGCCTCAATCCCTGAGGACAGACCAGGGCCGAGTTCAGCAGTGTGTGACCAAGAAGAGGAGGAGCCAGGGGCAGCACCAGCACCACGAAGAAGGCGAGACAGAGAGGATGAGTTTTTGGACTTGATTAGAGAAGACATGGGACTGCAGAGGCGAGGAGAGCACTGGAGAGTAGGGAGAGGATGGACAGGCTGTTTTCTCTTCTTGAAAGAATTATTGAGAAATATATATATATTCTTGTTTAACTTTTTTTCACCTATATTTTTTAAAAGGAAAAAAAATCGGTACATTTATTTATTTGTATGCAACTTTAAATGTGTAAATAATAGAGAATTCATTGCTCTGGACATTGTTTATTTTTGTAATGACAGTCATAATTTCTACATGAAACAAATTATTCTATACCTTTTTTTTCCCCCAACTATTTACAACATACGTTAAACATATCAAAATCAACATAAACATTTAAATTTACAGTACATAAAATAAGAAAAATGATGTAGACTTTTATTCAGCTGAGTGGGAGACCCTGGTGAGCTGCTGGACCGGGAAGGGCTCCACAATAGAGACCCTGGTAAGGCCTCCTGCTGGTGGGACATCATCTGGGATGGTCTCCAGAGTGTTTGACTGCATATTTTCACTATCCACTAAGTTGTCTACCAACAGGTTTGCAGGGCTGACTCATGGAATAAATATTGAGATACTTTATTACACTAAAGTACTTTTAATAACCACTAATACCGCATTGGCAAAAAACTACTAGTCATATATTTTAAACCTTAGTTAAGCAATTTTTTATTTTATTTTTTTCATTATCTTGCATACTCTAATGTACTTAAGGTATCAAGAGTAAAAGTAAAGGAATTCTGAAGGAAAAAAAATCCTTGTCAGGGTTTTTATGATGTTTTGCATTTCTATTACTGCATGTTGCATTTTACTTCTGAATATTTTCAAGGTTGATACATTTAAACTATATACTTTTGTGTAGTTTAATGTAAAACAATGCATCATATTGTAAAATAACAATTTTGTAGTGTTGCTGTCCCGTGTGGGAAAATTACTTCGAGTAGGCTATTAACGAAGTATGTAGTTCCTTATACCACCACTGGTTATTTTGAAGATTAAAGTAACAAAATGTAGGCCTATTGTCACAATATTAACAAATTGTTGCTAACTACAGCTCCGTCCCATTTCAAAGGACGCATCTGAAGCGCTCGGACCGGTCTAGCCTACAGAGGATTGTTCTTGTCGCCTAGCAACAGTGACTGACAGCTGCCGATGAAGAGCGGGAGTAACATTCGCACTGGACTTTTTATATTCAACTGGGTTTTATATTCAAATGGGGTTAAAAACATGTGTAAATATATTTACCATGGTCCATTTATGTGCATAATAAAAATAATACACTAGCCTACAAAATCGCATCAAGGTAAGATATAAATGAACATTTGAATCTTCGGCTAAGCCGAAAGTATGACCTGAAACATCCTTAATACCATGTCCTCCAGTAAAATATAAAACATAAAAATGACAATAGCCAATTCTGGCTCCATAGCATATCAAATGAATTGTCAGGATGGCAGCATACTCTGGCACCGTTGCTTGGCGCCTGGGGCGGTAATCGGGAACACCTGGCCGCGCAATTAGGAAATCCTACGGAGGCTACATGGTGCGTCCTTCGGAAGACGCATAGGCTGCATCCTTGAAGTCTTCAGTCCTTCGAAGGATGCAGCCTTCGCATTGGGACACAGCTAGAGTCTGCCATTGTTTCCACGCTTGAGCAGCTGTAGACAAGAATGTCTCCTAAGCGATTGAGGTGTTTTGTTGTTGGATGTAAGAATGAACATAGCAGTCTTCATTTACTCCCGTTGTTACTCGAGGATGGATCTCACCAACTGTTCGTGATCAAGCTTACACTCTCCGGAGCAACAGGCCTAACGTTACTGATCACGGCAGAAATGAAAGTGAGAGCGCGCACTTTATCACAGCTCATCGAGTCATTTTACAGATACACAGTTTACCAGTTTTTAAGCACCCACTGAAAAGGTGTGTATATTTGTTTACTGTTAGTTGTAACGAGTGTTTAGTGTACTTCGCTGTGTATGTTCCATGCTAATGAAAGAGAGAGAGAGAGTTTATGGATAAGACTTCAATGCGCACTTCTTATACTGTGTTTACTCAGCTCTTACAGTGATTTTCTGGAGTAAAACTAACACTTCATCTTTTTTGTGATGTACAATAAACTTCATTGAACTCATCAGTATATTTTGGTCATCATTCGGACGGGGTCTGCTACAGCAGGCTTGTAATAGTGGATAAAAGCAGATGACAAATAAGTTATAACCGTAATTAAACTAAACTATAC